>NW_016826568.1:826566-843424 GCF_001698545.2 Rhinopithecus bieti
TGGACTCATTCTTCCATCTTCAGAGACAGCAAACTAACAGCTCTTGTTTTTAATTCCAATACTGTCTTTCACTTTAAAAGCCCATGTGATTACACTGAGCTCAGTCAGATAATCTAGAATAACTTTTGTTATTATTTTTATTATTTATTATATTTATATTTTATAATATGTAAATGTGTGTTATATATGTACACACACAGTATTTATGGGCTAGGACAAAATAGTTCATTGGGAAGTAACATTTCAAGCTATTAAGTAAACTATTATGAAGAAGATGTTGACTTTTTTTTTTTTAACGAGGCGTTTGAACTGAATTGTACCCCCTGAAAACTCATATGTTGAAGCCTTAATCCTCATTGTAACTATAGTTGGAGATAGGGCCTCTAAGGGGCTAGTTCAGATGAAATGAGGCCATACTGGTGTCCTTATGAGAAGAGGAAGCGACACCAGGACTGTGTGCATACAGAGTAAAGGCCATGTAAGGATATAGTGAGAAGACAGTCATCTGTAAGCCAAAGGAAGATTCCACACTAAAAACCAACTCTGCCAGCACCTTCATTTTGGACTTCCCATGTTCAAGAATTACGAGAAATAAATTTCTGTTGTTTAAGCCACTCAGTATACGGTACTCTGTTATGGCGGCCCTAGCAGACTCGTAGAGGAGAGTATTAAAAATTTCCAGGTGATTTTATTATCATCTGGAAAAATTTCTGATATTTCACTCTAATAATCACATATTTGTTCATGCACACACACCAACACACACACACTCAGTTGACACCCATGATAAAATTTGCTTACTATATTAAATTTATGTCTTCATATTAATTTAATGAATTTCACTCATTAGTAGCTTTCAGCTGAATTAATAGTGGATTTCATATTTCTCAGAGTTATTTTTTATTTCAAACTTGAGTGTTGTATGAATACAGAGGCCAAGAAATACCAACATCAAGTTAATTAAATTGACGTCTTTTGATCAAATTTTATTTTTTTGTAGGACTTGCATTTTCAAATCTTCCTGTGTCTGCTACATAGTTTTGTTCAATAGATCATTAAAGATATTTTATAGATGTTTTATTTACATACTTACACCAACATTAAAAACACTTTGGAGTATCAAATTAAAATTCCACATTTAGTACAAATCGGAAGGGTTAAAAACTGATGTGAGCTCAGATTTGAAGTAATTAATTTAGTAATTGTCAGAGACAAACAAGTAGAGCATGAGAAGGAATATTCATTATGTGCACAAAGGAAGACTCTGGATTACTAATTAACATTAAAGCAGCATCAGCATAAAATGAGCATTAATATTCCACAGAATAATTGGCAACCTTTGTGGCACAATTTCTTGTTTTTTAATTTTTTTCCTCTAACTTTAGCTAGTTTCAAGAAGGTGTGATTATTCCTGGTTGACAGAACAATTATGGTTTATGTTATGCTATGTCCTACTCCTCTTCCTACTGATAGTCACAGACAGTGTGCAGTTAGTACAAACCACACTAAAAAACTTTAATATGGAATCTCTCATTTCATCCTCAGCACAGCACTATGAAATAGATAGTATTTTCATATTCATTTTGTGGATTGGATGTTATATGGGTTTTGAAAGCTACTTGACAAATATCTGCCTACATGCTTACATGTCTACATGCTTAATTTCCATGTTATAAACTCTCTTGCAACACATACTTTGTATTTATATTACACATTATCATTTTCCAAACACCTTTATTGTCTCAATATGAATACACCAACCCTATGTAATAGCTATCCAGATTTCAGGCAAAGAAACTGAGATGCAGAAAAATTAATCCAGTGGCCCAAGATGACAAAATAAGGAAGTAACTCACTTCCCAATGAAACCTATTTTCCTTTTAGTACTTAATGCCTCAAGTATTATTTTACTAAAAGAAGATAAAAAAATAAAGCAAACTTTGTGTAGCCTAGCAGTTGTTTATAGCCTCACTTATTTTTCTAACTTTGAATTAGTTATATATGGATGAAATTAAAATTAAAATGTAAATCTGTATTCTAGTTTATTTTGAAAATTAAAAATTTTGACAACATGACAGCAAATATGTGAGCCTGAAAAAGGCTATCTTCTCAGAAATGGCATGAGCCGTCTAGTTTACATTCCCTATTATGCCATTCAGTTTACACTGGGCTACTTCATGCATTACCTTGCCTGCATTTGACTTTATGACCCTTATGTGGTTCAGTTGTTATGTTAGAAGAAACTTTTGGAACTAGATTATTCACTATTTCTTTTATCAGGTGTATGAATCTCTGTAATTCTCCATTTATACAATATCTTACTAATCTTTGAACACAAATCGATCTTTTTTCTCCATGAAGATGCCTTCCCAGATAAATTTAGCACATTGTTGATGCCTGCTTCCTCCAGATCCCCAGACAAAGGAAAAATTGCATGGGATGACGTTAAACAGGCAAACAAGACTTTTATGTAATGTTGTTTCAATAGGAAAGAGAAGTCAGAGCTCAGCTCTGCTGACCAAAAAGCAGGTAGGTTTTTTAAGCACTAGGGTAAGCTAGTGGGAAAGTACTGGAGGACATTAGTCGGGGGAGGTTGATCAATGGGATGCGTAGAGCACATTGAGTTATTTCTGAGTTTGCGTATGTTTTCTCTGTCATTAGGCCATATGTTTTTGCTAATTGGTACCCATCAAAATAAGTTTCCTATTCTCCCACAGAGATTTCATTTCAAAAGCACAGCTCCCAGGTCTTAGAAACATTCCTGGTTATAAAACTGGTAAGAGACTTTTTAAAAAGATATCCATCTCAAATAGGCAGAGAGGCCCTGTACAAGTTTTCTAAATAAATACTGTAAGGAAAGGGAGGTCAGGGCCCAAGAGTTAGAATGAAGACTCTTTAAAGATTCATCAGGCTGAGGGGGAGGTTAAGGCTTTTTTATTTACCCCATATAACTACTTGTAAAGACTGCCAATATTTCACCAGTGTCTGTTGTTCCTTTTTTCTTTTTTTGTAATAGAATTCAAAGTTCAATGTTGGTCAGGTGGCTTGCTGGATAAAGATAACTTATTCCAGTTTTGTCTGCCAAAATATGCTGTTTGACTCACTTCTGGCTAGTGAGAAGAGACTGGGCATGAAATCTGTGACCAAAAAGCAAAGGGGGTTGGCCTTTTCTCAGCTTTCCCTTGATCCTTCTGAATGGAATGTGGATAGAATAGTAGGAGCAGGAACAGATATCATAGATTAAGACATGGAAGATATCTGTTGTGCATGGTAGAGTAAAATAATAAAAGAAACATGAGCCTCGTTAAGATATTTATTAAAAAGTTAAAAATCATGACTCTCTTACACACATATAAAAATGAGGACATATTAAAGATTTTAACTCATGAATGAGGAAATTGGCAAGTGTTACAAGTTAGCAGGAAATCCTGATGAATAGAACATTTGTAGATCAGATGTACTGTATTGAAATAAATGTACGGAGTCAAGATTGCCTCTCAACACAGAATTAATTTATATGTTTAAAGACAAGAACAATTTTATAATGTTATCGGTTATCTACAATTAACAGGATTGAAAAATAGCTCCCACAGTTTCAGAATCAGGTAATTCTAAAGGTCTGCTATATGCAATGCATAGTTTTCCATTCAATAGATTTTTATCCTAATTTTCCTTACAATCTTCAACTCTACGCAACTGCCACATCATTTTTAGGATACTTGTATGCAGGATGGCATGTAAGAAAAAATAATATATATATGGCATATATGGTATATCTATATCTGCGAGCAGCTGTTTGCTTGTGTTTTGTTTTGTTTTGTTTTGTTTTAATTTGTGTCCTTTGCTGTGGTAGATACATATGAAGCTAACAACTATTCACTTGTTATTAAATATATTTTGTCTTGAAGTATCTCATTGAAGTCTTATTTACCTCTTTAAAAAAGGTATGTGAAAGAAGTAAAATATCTTATACCTTTTAACTTTTCTCATTCCAATTATTTTACTCCTACTTCCATTCTGAAAATATTTATAAATTGATTATTTAGAGTTAGCCTAATTTGACATTATTCTAGGAAAAAAAGTTGAACAGAGAAATAGAGATATTTAAACCCACCTCTTATCTCTTGATAACAAAGCCATTTGGGGACACAGTTGAAAAACATGCTGGTCAATAAGCTACCACTGCTTACTCCAAGTCTTGAAAGACATAATAAAATTGAAGTGCTGATTTTTTCAGAAATAAATATACATAAATTATAAAAATTACTTACAATAGTTGGGTACAATATACATATAGTTAATTGAAATCCTTGTGCTTAACTTCAAGCTATTATTTTTACTATAACATTTAATCTGCTATTTTACCTACATTTTTATCAGACAAGCTGATGAGAAGTCAACTCAATTCATTTGAATTTTCTCTCATTTGATCCACTTCAACTAATCCTATAATTAGAGTAAATACACAAGAAGAAATTTTGTCAAAATATTATCAATTTTCCAGTAGTAAATCCAAAACATGTAAATTCTCTAATATGTAATAATGATAACAGTGATAATAATAACATGTTTTATTAACAGATAACTTACTAGGCGACAGGTATTTTGCTAAGAAATCATGAGGTATATAACTCTCACTTATTTATTCATTTATTCAAAACTGTTTATTCGTTTTCTGCATGCTCAGGCATTGTTCTCACCATCAGGAATGCAGAAATAAATGAGTCTGAGAGTTCCTGAGCTAATGGAGAGTTTGACTTCATGGCCATGTGACCTATGCCTCATTTTCAGAAGAACTCTCCTCTTGGTTTAGTGCTCTATTTGTGCTATATTAACATTTTTGTCTTTGAATTAGTGTTTTGTATGTCAAAGCTGAAGTGACAATGGAGCATAAGCAGAAGAGGAACAGGCAACACGCATGTCTACCACTGTTCCTTCCTTCACCATTTACATATGGCACATATGATGCCGCATGATTGCAGAATTCTGGTGGACCCTTGATGCATGGAAATTTAATGGGACTCAACGTAAGTACAAAATAAGTAATGTATGGAAGCTTCCAATCACTAATGCAGAAAATCATGACATAGAAGGTAAGGGAAAGAAAGCATGACCCAGAGTTCCTTTTCCTTTCAGTCCTTCCTTACTCATCAGTAAGCCAAAGGTAGAGCATATAGGTGGAAGTAGAATCAAAAGAGTGGAGTTACGTTGGTGTGGTGTGTCCTGTTTTGCTTAGATCAATATATATGAACTATGTAATTTCTGTGATGTTTTGCATGAGTTAAATGTACCCACATTTTCACGTAAACTGTCATTGCATAAAATACATGTGTAAGTAATCAAATTAAAATACTTCTTTACTTAAAATTACATTAGACAGCAAATAACAACTCCATGACAAATTGAGCGAGCGAGAAAGATGGAGCACAGAAGGAGAAAGCTTTATATGTTAATACCATTTTTATTAAGCAAGGAGACTCACATTTTCATTTTTCAATGGGCTACATGAATTATGTAGCTTGCCCCCATTTCGAACTTGCAGTCTCGTGAGGATACAGACAGTAAAAAAAATCATTAGAATGGCAGATGTGGACATGTTAGGATACAGGAAGGGAATAGATATGGATGAGAAGGAGTATTTGGACACGGATATCAGGGAAGGACTTTTGAAAAGTTGATATTTTAATAGAAACCTGAGTGATGAGAAAAAGCCAGCTATAACAATACCTGGGGAATAGCTAGGAAGGAAAGAATAGCATAAAGAAAAGTCTCAATGTGAGAAACAGCTTCATGAGTTCCAGAAATGGAAAAAAAAAAAAAAAAAAGCCACAGTGACCTGAGCAGAGTGAGGAGAAGGGAGGAGAAGAGAGGAGAAAGGGCAGTTCACAAGGGGCCCTAAGAATGTGTTCCAATTTTCCCGCAAGTGGAATGGGAGCGCCATAGTTTTTGCACAGGGAAGTGAGTGTTTGGATAAAATACTTTACTGTTACTTCTTTAATTATATTGAAATGGAGGTTTGAGGTGTTGATGAAAAAGCTACTGTGAAATATTGGAAGGGGTTTATTCTGAGTCAAATATGAGGAACACGACACAGCCTCAGGGGGTCCTGAGAACATGTGCCCAAGATGCTTGGGTTACAGCTTGGTTTTACAGATTTTGGGGAGACAGAAATTACAGGCAAAAACATAAATCGATACATGTAAAGTATACATGGTTTGACCTGGAAACGAAGGGCAGGACATTTCAAATACAGGCAGGTGGGGGAAGAAGGAGTGGCTTGCAGGTCATAGGTGGATTAAAAGATGTCCTGATTGGCAATTGGTTGAAAGGGTCAAGCTTTGCCTGAAAAGTAGAAGTTAGCATAAAGAAATACTTGATAAGGGGAGATGTGGAAGTCAAAGTTCTTGTTTATGTAGATGAAGCTTCTAAGTAACATGCATCAGAGAGAACAGATGGTAAATATCTCTTATCAGACTTTAAAAGGTTTCAGCTGTCTGCAAAAGATCTAGTAAGGAAAGAAGATTCTTTACAGAATCCAAACCTCCCCTACAAGAGACAACTTTGCAGGGCCATTCCAAGATATGTAAAAGAAATATATTTGGGGGTAAAATACTTTTATTTCCTTTAGAATTTGTTATCTGTCATGTGATGATACACAGAGTGAGGTTGGAATTTGGTTCCTTATTGCTACAAAGAGTCTGTTTTGTCAGTCTTTTGATCTCTACTTTAATGTTAATGCTGGTCAGTTGTGTTTAAAATCTAAAGCAAACAGGATATAATGAGGCGTGTCTGATTTCTTTGGGATCTTCCTGGCCCAACAGGGGAGTCCATTCAGTAAGTTGGGGGGCTTAAAATTTCGTTTTTGGTTTACAGAAGTTGATGGAGTTTTAATCTCTTGTCCTAGGTAACATTAGCTAATGATCAGAAGAGACAGGTCTAAAAACTAAGTAATCTGACTTTGGGGCCCACACATTTAATGACTATGATGTACTCTGAAAATAGATATTGCCTGCTGTGAATGGCAGTATGAAGTGAGCAATTAAGAAGATGATTTTATTCTGACTACTGTAATAGGGGAGAATATTCATTAATGAGGAAAACCTCAAAGTAAAGGAATATGGCCTGCAGTTCTACAGCACCAGGTAAACAAGGGGATGCTAAAGAAAACAGCAGACAGGGTTTTTATTTTTTTATTTTTTAAAATTTTTAAATTTTACTTTAAGTTCTCGGATACATGTGCAGAATGTGCAGGTTTGTTACATCGGTATATATGTGCCATGGTGGTTTGGTGCACCTATCAACCTGTCATGTAGGTTTTAAGACCCGTGTGCATTAGATATTTGTCCTAATGCTCTCCCTCCCCTTGCCCCCCACCCCCTGACAGGCCGTGGTGTGTGATGTTCCCCTCCTGGTGTCCATGTGTTCTTATTGTTCTACTCCCACTTATGAGTGAGAACATGCAGTGTTTGGTTTTCTGTTCCTGTGTTAGTTTGCTGAGAATGATGGTTTCCACTTTCATCCATGTCCTTGCAAAGGACATGAACTCATTCTTTTTTTTTATGGCTGCATAGTATTCCATGGTGTATATATGCCACATTTTCTTTATGCAGTCTATCATTGATGGATATTTGGGTTGGTTCTAAGCCTTTGCTATTGTGAATAGTGCTGCAATAAGCATACATGTTCATGTGTCTTTATAGTAGAATGACTTATAATTCTTTGGGTATATACCCAGTAATGGGACTGCTGGGTCAAATTGTATTTCTGGTTCTAGATACTTGAGGAATTGCCACAGTGTCTTCCACAATGGTTGAACTAATTTACACTCCCACCAACAGTGTAAAAGCATTCCTATTTCTCCACTTCCTTGCCAGCATCTGTTGTTTCCTGGTGTTTTAATGATCACCCTTCTAACTGGTAAGAGATGGTATCTCATTGTGGTTTTGATTTGCATTTCTCTAATGACCAGTTATGATGGGCTTTTCTTTCAAATGCTTGTTGGCCACATAAATGTCTTCTTTTGAGAAGTGTCTGTTCATATTCTTTGCCCACTTTTTGATGGAGTTTTGTTTTCTTTCTTGTAAATTTGTTCAAGTTCCTTGTAGATTCTTAATATTAGCCATTTGTGAGATGGATAGCTTGCAAAAATTGTCTGCCATTCTGTAGGTAGCCTGTTCACTCTGAGGATAGTGTTTTTTTTTTTTTTTTTTTTTGTGCTGAAGCTCTTGGAGACAGGTTTTATACCAGGATATGTGAGGGCAGGGGGTCCTTTGTCATTAGCCTGTTTCCTAGAACACAAAATGATGCACAGGTTTTTTAACTATAACCGCTTTCAATGAGTGCAGTGTTCAGATGCAGTTCAACATTGCTATCCCATGAACATCTTTGGTCATATATTTTCAAACTGATCTTACTTCAGTTGAACCTGATATATTACTTGTACTATACGTGTCTAAAGTGACTTCATAAACAATAACCTCTGATTTAACATTGCAACAGAAGGTTATACGTTGTAAGTTTATACCCTGAAGGGCACAGAAATGGACCAATTTGTTTTAAGTGAAGCAAGTATTTGCCATTTGAAGTATGATATAATCCCATTTTTCCTTGGAAGCCTCAACTGAGTGTTTTGTTCCTTTTCTTCTCTGAGTTCAGTCCCAGCCAGCTGGGAATGTGTTAGAAATGCAGAACTTTAGGCTCCATTCCAAACCTTTTTAATTACATTTTATTTTGTAATAAGATCCCAGGTGATTTGTATGTTTAAACTGTAAGAATTACTGCTTTGAAGCTATATAGTACTTTATTCCTGAAATAAAGGCAAAAGGATTTCTTTTCATGGCCTTTTCATGGACAAAGCAATGCTACCATTAGCTGAAGAAATCAGCAAATGCCTTGAATATTTGAAAAAAAATTCAAAGCAGAAAAAGGCTGATGGGGGTGATTAACATGTTACTGAATGCCATTGCTGATATGTGGTAGAATAATTGAATTTGTCTCTTTGTTCTTTCTCTGTGGCATATAATGATGCATTTTTAAATAATAGTATATTCAACACATTGAAACACAGTATTGTCTCCAATATAGACAAAGATATTGACACAGAATAAGCTATTAGATGAATGCATTTTATCTATAATACAAGTTATGTAGGCATAAGATAATTAACAAGAGAGAAAGGAAATGTTACTCTCCTGATATAGTTTGGCTGCGTCCCCACGCAAATCTCATCTTGAATCCCCATGTGTTGTGGGAGGGACCTGGTGGGAGGTAATAGAGTCATGGGGGCAGGTATTTCCTGTGCTGTTCTCATGATAATGAATAAGTCTCATGAGATCTCATGGTTGTAAAAAGGGGAGTTTCCCTGCCTACGTTCTCTTCACTTGCCTGATGCTACGTGAGATGTGCCTTTAACCTTCTGCTATGATTGTTAGGCCTCCCCAACCATGTGGAACTGTAAGTCCAATAAACCTCTTTATTTTACAGATTGCTCAGTCTTGGGTATGTCTTTATCAGCAGTGTGAAAATGGACTAATACAGTAAATGGACACCAGTAGAGTGGGGCGTTGCTGAAAAGATACCCAAAAATGTGGAAGTGACTTTGGAAATGGGTAACAGGCAGAGTTTGGAAAAGTTTGGAGGGTTCAGGGGAAGACAGGAAAATTTGGGAAAGTGTGGAGCTCCTTAGAGACTTGTTGAATGGCTTTGACAAAAATGGTGATAATGATATGGAATGAAATCCAGGCTGAGGTGGTCTCAGATGGAGATGAGGAACTTGTTTGGAACTGGAGCAAAAGTGACTCTTGCTATGTTTTATCAAAGAGATTGATGACATTTTGCCCCTGCCCTAGAGATTTGTGGAGCTTTGAACTTGAGAGAGAGAATTTAGGGTATTTGGTGGAAAAAAGATTGCTAAGCAGCAAAGCATTCAAGAGGTGACTTGGGTGCTGTTGAAGGAATTCAGTTTTAAAAGGAAAACAGAGGATAAAGGTTTGGAAAATTTGCAGCATGATAATGCGATCAAAATGAAAATCTCATTTTCTGAGGAGAAGTTCAAGCAGGCTGCAGAAATTTGCATAAGTAATGAGGAGTTGAATATTAATCTCCAAGATAACGAGGAAATTGTCTCCAGAGCATGTCAGAGGTCTTCATGGCACTCACTCCCATCAGAGGCCTGGAGGCTCAGGAGGAAAAAGTGGTTTAATGGGCTGGGCCAGGGTCCCCATGCTTTGTGCAGTCTAGAGACTTGAGGCCCTACTTCCCATCTGCTCCAGCTATGGCTAAAAAGGGCCACAGTACAGCTTGGGCTATTGCTTCAGAGGGTGGAAGCCCCAAGCCTTGGCACCTTCCATGTGGCTCTGAGCCTGCAGTTGCACAGAAGTCAAGAATTGAGGTTTGGGAACCTCTGCCTAGATTTCACAGGATGTGTGGAAATACCTAGATGCCTAGGCGGAAGTTTGCTGCGGGGGTAGGAACCTCATGGAGAACCTCTGCTAGGGAATTGCAGAAGGGAAATGTGGGTAGGAGCTCCCACACAGAGTCCCTACTGGGATACTGCCTAGTGGAGTGTTGAGAAGAGGACCACTCTCCTCCAGACCCCAGAACGGTAGATCCATCTACAGCTTGCATCATGCACCTGGAAAAGCCACAGACACTCAACACCAGCCAGTGAAAGGAGCCATGATGGGGACTATAACCTGCGAAGCCATGAGGGCAGAGTTGCCCAAGGCCATGGGAGCCCACCTCTTGTATCACTGTGACCTGAATGTGAGACTTGGAGTCAAAGGAGATCATTTTGGAGCCTTAAGATTTGACTGCCCCACTGGATTTCAGACTGACTTTGGGCCTGTAGTCCCTTTGTTTTCATCAGTTTCTCCTATTTGGAATGGCTGTATTTACCCAATTCCTGTACCCCCATTGTATGTAGGAAGTCACTAATTCACTTTTGATTTTACAGACTAATGGGCAGAAGGGACTTTACTTGTCTCGGATGAGATTTTAGACTGTGGACTTTTGAGTTAATGCTGAAAGGAGTTAAGACATTGGGAGACTATTGGGAAGGCATGATTGGTTTGAAATGTGAGGACATGAGATTTGGGATGGCTCGGGAGTGAAATGATACGGTTGTCTGTGTCCCAACCCAAATCTCATCTTGAATTCCCATGTGTTACAGGAGGGACTCAGTGGGAGGTAATCTAATCATAGGGGCAGGTCTTTCCCATGCTGTTCTTGTGATAGTGAGTAAGTCTCATGAGATCTGATGGTTTTATAAAAGGGAGATTCTTTGCACAAGCTCTCTTGTCTGCTGCCATGTGAGACATGCCTTTCACCATCTGCTGTGATTGTGAGGCTTCTCCAGTCATGTGGAACTGTAAGTTTAAAAAATCTCTTTCTTTTCTGCATCGCTCAGTCTTGGGTGTGTCTTTATCAGCAGCATGGAAATGGACTAATACAACTCCTAAAAATGTTTAATAGTTTTATAGAAGAGGCAAAAATCTCCCACTTCTGCTCAGGAGGATAAGAGAAATTCATTCCTAGATGGGTTATTTTGTGGGACGTTTCACCTTCTGTCAAGTAAAGGCACAATAGCATTTTCTTACAGAAACAGGTATAATACTACATAGGACAGAGAGCTACAGGACATAAAATACAAAAGAGCTATAATAGGACACAACTCAGGAAGAAATATTTTTTGACTTCTGGAGAGAAGCAAACTCTCAATGTGTACATATGATAATTACTCTGCACATTAAATAAACTTTAAACATGGTCATATTCTAATGTCAGATGGATCTGAAAAAAAAGTGAGCTTATAAGAGGGCAAATATCTCAGCAGGCCCTGGAGTGGCAACCAGAGCCAAGGAATCTGTAACACAAGGTTTCTATCTGATTTCCCATATTTAACAAACAAACAAAAAGAGAGAGAGGTCTCAGTTAAGACTTTGCAAAGTCCTTAGTAGTAGTCGTGAGAATTAATGAACCTATATATCAAAATTTCATACAGTTTTCTATACATAATTGTATAAAGGGAACTTCAGAAAATATACAGAGATCCTTACACAGTTTCTACTTCCTTGTTACTCAGACACTGCTAATAAGTCTTAACCAGTAAAACGAAGAGAGTCTTTCTAGGTTCATCTTCCTTCAGTTTCTGAAGACATCAGAAGTGGAGACCTTTTATGTCATGTGTTGTCCCAACTTTAAAATGTTACCTATTTTGTCTACTTCTTGCATTAAGATTCTTATACCTGAAATTCTGCAATTTGATTTTTTTGAATTATATGAAGATCAACTGTTAAGAATTGGCTTAAAATGAATTTCTCTGGGAAGAATTGCTTTCCTCAAATTTGCTTTACCAAATTATGATTCTCTGCTTAATTAGTCATCAAAAGTTTTTCATTGTATTTAATATTTTAACTAGACAAGACTAAAATTACTAATAAGTTCATAAATTCAGGTTTTCTTTAATTCAAAATCCACTATACACATTATAACAAAAGGCTAAAATATATTCGTATAACCAAAATCATACTAGACAAGTTTAGTTGAAAGTCAGAACATAAACATATATGAAATTTCTGAATGCATACATGATAAACAGTCAATATTCAGTGCTATGATGAGTCAATAAAGTAATGATTTACTTGTTTCTCATAAAAAATTCAAGAAATTATTTTATTATGTTTAGTTGAATTTTTAAAATTTATAACATTTTGTTGAAGAGGAAAGAGAAAAATATTCGATATACAAATGTACATCTATAGAGGATTCATTCTTCTTTCTTTTTTGGTATATGAAAATTTATTACTACTATATTTCACTATCAAATTCATAATCTTGGTCTTTCTTTCTTGCCTTTGTTTAGGACCAAAACAGAGACATTGGCTACTTTGACAACCTTAAAGTAGATTCCAGGAATATCAATAATAGCATGATCTTTTCAACCAAAGTCCCGAACCAGAATGTAATTGTTTTCCTCAATAATGTTCAAGCAACCATCCATCATTGGGTTACAACAGATGTAGATTTCTTGCTGTTCTTGATCGGCTGGACCCTGAAACACTTCCTGAAGGTAGAGTTTGGTTGTTTGGCTTCAACTTCTACTTTTTCCAGCATAATCCCCTTTGCATTGGAAGCACCTTCAAAACTGTTGGCCTTCAGGGCTGTGCCCAAATGAACTTCCCTGTTCTGTTTATGTCATTACTTGTCTCATCAGTGACTACAGAGATTCCTGACAGTAAGAAGTCCAGGACCCTTACAATCCTGCCAGTGCCATGGGCCTGAACAAAAGAGTTCATTCCTCTCATTGACTTCCAGGAAACGTAGAAATAACTGGGTCCAGGTTTGCTTATCTGAGCCCACTGATAACAAGAAGTACCTTTCCAAATGCAAGTGGTTCACACAGTTCATAAATAACAACTTTGAAAACAACACCAATAGGTTCCAAGTTGATTGTGCTTCCACATAGAGAGACTGAGTAGTCATCTAAAGCATACTGATACATATTAGTCATTGGTATGTTGCAAACATTATCTTCTTCACACACACACATATATATATATATATGGAAATGAATATGCATATATATGGAAATCAAGAAGTTATCTTCTTCATCTATATATGAAGATAATATGTATATATATATGTGTGTGTAAGTGTGAGAACTTTTAGAGATTACAGTTTATTATTGTCCTGAAACTATTTTATGTTTTTTGAAGTTTATTGGCTGTAAGAACATTTTTTAAAGCTCGCAGAAGACAAATTCTTGGACATCAGGTATCTCTTAAAAATCATGTAATTAAAGTAGTAATGAAAACATGTTTTCCCCAAATTGCATGTATTCTAAGATACAACTGAGTAAAATGTATTCATACAAACCTGGCCACAATACTTTGAAAATTCTCAATTATCAAAATATTCAATGTTTAAAAAATTATTTTGAACATACTTTGGACAAAAAGAGACATGTAATGAGTGTTGAACTTGCAGTACACACTTTACCTGCATTATCTCTTATAACCCAAACTATCCTTCAACATATGTATCTGGGGAAACAGAAGACCAGAAAATGACTCAATTCCTTGACCTCACATGGATGGTTAATAATGAAATGGATTTTGAAATAATTGTTACTAGGTGCCAGATTTTAACAATTTTCTACAGATGGATAATCTAATATACAAATGTAGATTACAGAAGGTAAATGATGATTATATTTGATGTCAATAGAATGTACATGAGTTTCCTTTTTTAAGTAATGATTTACCATGTACCTTGTAAGTAAGAGATTAGTAGTTATCTAAATTGGTACAACAATAGCTATTCCTAGGTAAGAAATGTATAAGAAAAGTGAGGTCAAGGGAGGGAAAGACAATCTATATAAGGATTTCAAAAGGAACAGTATTTATAAATTGGTTCTGCCTTCTAGCCTCTGTTATTAATATTTTTTTCATTGCTCTTTTATACTGCTATTCCTTGATTCCTCAAACTCTTGTTTGTACTCAAACAATCTATGGGCTAAGTGATCTGTGGAATAGTGGTATCAGTGTCACCTGGGAGCTGGCTAGAAATGTAGATTCTTAAACCCCACCCCAGAAGCAACCTAAATTAGAATCTGTATTTCTACCAGATCTGAGGTAACTCGTATTAACCTCGATGTTTGAAAAAGGCACTCTACAGCATGTTGATTTTCAGTGCATGGTTATGCAAATAATAGGTCATAGTGTAGATAGGAGATCGCTTCTTTCTTTCTTCCTTCCACCAAAGGGTCCTTGAAACAATGAATGAATGGGGCAATAACTCAATTTTTTCCACAGTAAGAGTCAGTCCATACTTGATCTTTGGGGTCATATCCAGTTTATATGATTCACTGGTTAGTCTTTAAAAGCAAAGCCTCCATCATTCTCTAGATGAATGGTTCTTTCCAGGCTCACTTCCTGAGGACCTTTGGAAGATGCTGCCAAAATTCCATTTACAGCACATCTGTGCAGTTGCAGTTCAATCATTATTGATTCCAGCTGTTAGTGATGTGACTGAAATCAATGACTTAAATCTTCCAAAACCAGAGTGTATAATTTACCCCTCAAATTATTAATATGCCTTCTAAACAATGGTAGTTTTGACACAATGCTCACATTTTTCATTTTAACATTTTATCTCTCACATGAAAGAGTTATGTTTATCTCTGATGTTTTGATTTAAGGGTAATTATTTTTTATAAACTAAAATTATGTTAAATTTAAAAAATGACATATCTTAAACTGTAGATCAAATATATGCTTTAATTTACATTCTTGACATGAATACAATATTCAGCCAGGACAATTTTAACCATTTAAATTGACTCTGTTTATTCTTTACATATATTATGAAATTTACATAGCCTTCTATTATAAAGCCAATAGGAAAACCTTAACATATATCTCCTAAACATATCTCAGTCATTAACATTAATTTGCATTTTCACTTCCAGTGGTAAATGAAATAAACCCTTCAAACTTAAATAGAAAACACAAAAGATGCTATTTGGAAGAAAGTGCCTGATAATAGTACCAACAAAATGACGCTCATTTGAAAAAACTGATCATTCCATGATTTTAGACATGAAAACAAACAAAAAAAACTTGGTTTCACAAATGAATCAATTAAATTGGAAAAATATATACACAGAGATCAATAACAGAAAAATAAAGTTGATTTGGAGAAAGCAGCCCCTGAAATGCTCTGTTAACATACTATTGAAGTTCATGCAACATACAGAGTTATTTATAAAGATTAGTAATAGGAAATAATTTGATTCAGGACAAATGGACATATAAGCAAATAATGTAATTAGAAATATTACACATATTTTAAAAATTTAACATTTACCTCAACGAGTTGAAACCTGGAAGTAAAATGACTCCAGTACCATAAAAATAAAATATTAATATAATACTAATTGCATATACAAAAAGTTATCTAATTGGCATTTTAAATGAAATCAGAATGACTCACATCTGTTATTAAATTAAAATCTCTTCAAATTTGCTTTTGAAAAAATGAGGAAAGGAAATTAACAAATGAGCCACTATAGTAGATTATTTAAATGTAGCCTCAAATAATTTTCTCACTTGTTCTTTGCACTGGATATTATTACAGTACTTAATAGAAAAGAAAAGAGAAACTCGAGCAGTAGATCATATGGATAAACTCAGTTGGTACAGAAGTTTCAAGTTTTGAAGAGATATGTGATTTAGAAATGTATCTTCTATGCCCTATGAAATGTGGCAATTCATAAATACATAAACAAATATTTTCCTTCAGAAGTTTTATTCTTTTTGCTCTGGATGGCTTTGGCTATCCTTGGTCTTTCATGGTTCTACATAAATTTTAGAATTTTTTTTCTATTTCTATGAAGAATGTCATTGATATTTTGATAATTGCACTGAATCTGTAGTTTTTTTTTAATTGTATGGATATTATAACAATACTAATTCTTCCAATCCATGAACATGGGATATCTTTTCATTTTTGGGTATCCTCTTCAATTTCTTGTATTAATGTTTTATAGTTTTTCTTGTAGAGATCTTTAACATCCTTGGTTAATTCCTAAGCATCTGATTTTTTTTGTACTTATCATAAATGGGATTACTTTATTGATCTCTTTTTCAGATTGTTCACTGTTGGCATATAGAAATGCTACTAATTTTTATGTGTTGATTTTGTATCCTATGACTTTACTGAATTTGTTTGTAAGTTCTAATAGTTTTCTTTGGTGAAGTCTTTAGGTTTTTCCAAATATAAGATTAATTTATCTGTGAACAAGGAAAATTTGACTTCTTCCTTTCCAATTTTGGAAGTCTTTTTTTTTTTTTTTTTT
>NW_016826568.1:846888-858022 GCF_001698545.2 Rhinopithecus bieti
TTTTTTTTTTTTTTTTTTCTTTCTTTCTCTTATTCAATTGCTCTGGCTAGGACTTCTAGTACTATGTTCGGTAACAGTAGTAAAATTGGTCATCCTTGTTGTGCTCCAAATCATAGAGGAAAGAATGTCAATTTTTTTTCAGTATAATACTAGCTCTGTATCTGTCATTATATAGCTTCTCTTGTGTTGACATATTTTCATTCCATACCTAGTTTTGGAGGATTTTAATCATGAAAAGATGTTGAATTATATAAACTACTTTTCAGCACCAGTTGAAATGATCATATGATCTTTGTCCTTCATTTTATTGATATAATGTATTACATTGATTGAGTTGCATATGTTGAATCATAATTGCATTTCTAGAATAAATCCTACTTGATAAATATGGATGATCTTTTTAATGTGTTGTTAAATTTGGTTTGTTAGTATTTTGTTGAGAACTTTTGTGTCAGTGTTCATCTGGGATATTAGCCTGTAGTTTTCCTTTTTTGATATGTCATGTCTAGTTTTGGTATCAGGGCAAGACTGACCTCATGAAATAAATTTAGAAGCATTCCCATCTCCTCTATACTTCAGAATAATTTGGGTAGGATTACTATTAATTCTTTCTTCAAATGTTTCTTAAAATTTAATAATTAAGCCATCAGGTCCTTGGCTTTTTTTTTTTTTTTTTTTTTCTTCTTGGAGACGTGTTATTACTGCTTTGATCTCATTACTTGTTATTGGTCTATTCAGTTTTTGGATTTCTCATGGTTTAATTTTTGTAGTTTGTATGTGTCTAGAATTTTATTCATTTCTTCTAGGTTTTCCAATTTATTGGCATATAGGTGCACATAGTAGTTTCTAATGATCCTTTGGAAACGATCTGCAGCATCAGTTGTAAAGTATCCTTGTTCAT
Organism: Rhinopithecus bieti; assembly: GCF_001698545.2. Lineage (NCBI taxonomy): Eukaryota > Metazoa > Chordata > Mammalia > Primates > Cercopithecidae > Rhinopithecus > Rhinopithecus bieti. The sequence continues at coordinate 847,790 of NW_016826568.1, forward strand.
CTCTGATTTTGTTTTTGAGGACTTCTCTATTTTTTTCTTAGTCTGGATAAAAGTCTGTCAATTTTATTTATCTTTTCAAAGCACCAATTTTTGTTTCATTAATCTTTTGTATTTCTTTCAGTTCAATTTCATTTACTTTTGCTCTGATTACTATTATTTCTTTTCTTCTACTAATTTGAGTTTGGATTTCTTCTGCTTTTCTAGTTCTTTAAGGTTCATGGTTAAGTTGTTTATTTGAAAATTTTCTAGTTTTTTGATGTAGGTGCTTATGGCTATAAATTTTGTCTTTAGGATTGCTTTCGCTGTATCCCATACATTTTGTTTCCTTTTGCATTTATTTCAATTATTTTTTCAATTTATTTCTTAATTTCTTCATTGTTTCACTGGCTTTTTAGGAGCATATTTTCTAATCTCCATGTGTTTGGATGGTTTCCAAATGTCCTCTTGTTACTGATTTTAGTTTTACTTCATTGTAGTCTGGGAGGAATGATGTGATTTATTTATTTCTTCAGTTTGAATTTTTTAAGACTTGTTTTGTGGTCTAACATATGATCTATCCTTGTTAGTGATCCATGTGCTGAGGAGAAGAATGAATGCAATGCTGTGAGATGTTGAAGTCTCCAGCTATTATTGTATTGGTGTCTAACTCTCTCTTTAGTTCTGATAATTGTTTTAAACACCTGGGTGCTCCATTTTTGAGTGCATATTTATTCTATTCACAATTGTTATATTCTCTTGATGAATCAATTCCTTTATTAGTATATTATTATGTAACAATTTCTTTTTTTTTGCAGTTTTTGTCTTAAAATATCTTTTATCTGATATATACTATCATAAAATATCTTTTATCTGATATATACTATCAGTATTGCTGTAAGGTTGAAGGAAATCTACTCCTGCTCCTTTTTTTTTTTTTTTTTTTTCTTTTCATTTTCATGGAATATTTTTTTTCCCCCATTTCTTTAGTTTCATTCTCTGTATTTCTTTATAGGTGAAGTGTATTTGTTGTAGGCAACATATTATTCCATCTGTTTTTTAAATGCATTCAGTCACTCTGTGTTTTGATTAAAGAGCTTAGTTCATTTACATTCAATGTTATTATTGATTAGTAGGGAATTACTACTTCCATTTTGCTATTTGTTTTCTGGTTGTTCTGTGGTCTACTCTCCCTACTTTCTTTCCTACTTGTTTTCCTTTTAGTGAAGGTGATTTTCTCTGGTGGTAAGTTTTTCTTTCTTACTTTTGTTTTTACTGTATCTGTTGCTATGTTTTCAGATGTGAGGCTACACTAAGCCTTGCAAGTAACATCTTATATCCCATTATTTTAAACTGATGACAACTTAACTCTGATTGCTGGAAAAAAGAGAAAAATTAATAAAAGTTCTGAACTGTAATTTCATACTCCCTGCTTTTTAACTTTTTTATTTCAATTTACAACTTATACTGTTTATGCCTCAAAATTGTGGTAGTTATTAATTTTGTAGGTTTTTCATTTAGTCTTCCTTCTCAAGATATGAGTAGTTTACACACTATATTACAGTGCTATAATATTCTGTATTTGTCTGTATGCTTACTGTTACTAGTGAGTTTTGTACCTTCAGATGATATCTTGTTGCTCCTTAACATTTTTTTCTCCCAGATTAAATAACTCTCTTGAACATATCCTGTAGGATAGTTTTGGTGTTGACAAAATCCCTCAGCTTTTGTTTGACAAAGTCTTTATTTCTCTTTCATGTTTAAAGGATATTTTTGCTGGATATAATTTCATAGGATAAAAGCCTTTTGCCTTCAGTAATTTAAATGTATAACATCAGTCTTTCCTGGCGTTACACTGAGAAATCTGCTGCCAGACAAATCGGAGCTCTCTTATATGTCATTTTTCTCTTTTCTTTTACTACTTTTAGAATTCCTTTTTAATCTTAGACCTTTGAGAATTTGATTATTAAATGTCTGGAGGTAGTCTTACTTGAGTTAAATCTGTTTGGTGTTTTATAACCTTCTTGTACTTGAATATTGATATCTTTTTAAAGTTTGAATAGTTCTCAGATATTTTTTTGAATAAACTTTCTACCCAATCTCTCTCTATTACCTCTTTTAGAACAATAATTCACATATTTGCCTTTTTGAAGTTATTTTCTATTTTCTAGATCGTGTAGACATGCTTCATTATTTTTTACTCTTTTTTTTCTTTTGACTCTTCTGTGTATTTTCAACTAGCCTCACTTCAAGCACACTAATTCTTTTTTCTGTTTGGTAAGTTCTGCTGTTCATAGACTGATGCATTTTTCAGTTTGTCAATTCATTTTTTCAGCTCCAAAATTTCTGCTTGATTCTTTTTAATTATTTCATCTTCTTTGTTAAATTTATGTGATAGAATTCCAAGTTCCTTTTTTCGTGTTGGTTTTATTTCGCTTCCTCAAAACAGCTATTTTGAATTCTTTATCTGAAAGGTCACATATCTCTATCACTCCAGAACTGGGCAATTGTGCCTTGTTTACTGTTTGATGAGATGATTTTTTCTGGGATGATCTTAATGCCTGTGGATATTCACCAGTGTTTGGGCATTGAAGATTTATATATTTATTCTAATTTTTCACAGTCTGGGCTGGTGTGTACCCATCTTTCTTGAGAAAGCTTTTCAAGTATTCAAAGGGAATTGAGTGTTATGAAGTAAGTTTTTGGTCACTGCAGCCATAAGTGCATTAGGGAACAGTCCAAGCTCAGTAATACTGTTACTTTGCAGATTTGTAGAAGTATCAGCCTTGGCAATCTTGGGTAATATCTGGGAGAATTGTCTGGATTGCCAGAGAGGAGTGTCTTGTTTTTTTTCCCCTACTTTCTCACAAACGAATGAAGTCTCACTCTCCATGCTAAGCTCCCTGGAGGTTGTTGAGGGGTGACAAAAGCAATCCTGTGGCTACCAGCTCTAGGACTGTGCTGGGTCACACCCGAGGGTAGCACAATACTAGGTCTTGCCCAAACCTGTGGTGGCTGCTGCCTGGCTACTGCCGATGTTTATTCAAGGACCAAGGGCTCTTTAGTCAGCATGTGGCAAATTCTGAAAGGACATGGACCTTCTCATCAGGGCACCGGGTTCCCTTCTTTCCCAGGGCAGGTCTAGAAATGTCATCTGGGAGCTATAATACAAAATAGGGACTTCAGGACTCTGCTTCATGCTTTATTTTACTGTAGATGAGCTGGTATCCATGTTATAGGACCGCGCTCTTTACTCTTCCCTTTCCTTCCAGAGCTTCAAGCCTCACTGCGTAGCACTGGGGAAGGTAATAAAAGCACTCCCTTGGCCCCAGTGCTGTCTCACTTGGTCATGTGCACAAATCCACTGGATCTGAGCCCAACACATCACCAGGACTTGCTCAGGAATTGAAATCCTTGTGGTCTAGACTTTATTTCCTGTTTATTTAGGACCCCAGGGCACTTTAGCTCACAGCAGTGGGGCTAGCTAGAACTTGGGTTCAGACCTCTGGGACAGAGAATAAACCTCTGACTAAGGATGGTCTAAATGATCCCTACATAGGCACTGGCCAAATTCTGCCCTTTCTTGCTTTCTGCTGTTACAGGACAGCAGTGAGTTCCAACGGAAAGACCCGCAATCACTTTGCTCTCTCTTTTCCAAGTGTACAGAATTTCTGTCTCTGTCATTGTACATTGCCCAGGGATGGTGTCAGCAATTCAAGACTGCCTTTGCTACCCTCTTCAGTTTCTCTTTCCTTGATAAGATGTTAAAAGCAGGTACTGTGATTACTTATCTGAGTTTTGATTCTTATGAAGGTGCTTTTTGTGAAGAAAGTTGTTCAGTTTGGTGTTCAGTTTTGTGATCACTGGAAGGTTCTATTCAGCCATCTTGTTCTGTCTCCTTCCTAGTTTCTTCTATAAAAACACTCTTTATTTGGCTTCAAGGATACAATAATTTCCTTCTCCTCTGCCTGTTGCTCTTTCTCAGTCTCCTTGGCTGATTCCTTCACATCTTGCCAACTGCTGAACATGGAAATAACTAGAAATCTTCTCTATCTACATTCACTCCCTTAATAATTTATTCTGTTTCTTTCTTTTAAATAAAATGTATAGTTGATGAATTACTTATTTATAACTTCGGCTTTGAAATTCTGAATAATATACCCAAGTACATATTTGTTATCTCTACTTACAAACTGAATGGATGTTCTAAATTTAAAAGGTCTATAATAAAACCTGTTAGAATATTTCCCTCTGGAAACCTGCTCCTTCTGTAATCTTCTCTATTACAGGAAATAGAAACCCTACTATTCCTAGTGGCTTAAACTAAAAACCTTGAAGTCATCCTTAACTCTTTCCCTTCTTTCTCACCTCCACATTCAATTTTTTTCAGCAAAATTTTTTTTTTTTTTTGCCTTCAAAACCGTACACAGCATTACTTGTCATTACTTTCAGTTCTGTGAAGTCTAATTCTAGACAAAATGATCACCACCAGTTGTCTATTAACTCTTCTTCATTCTTTGGCATTTCTTTCCATCCTACAGCTTGTTTTCAAAACAAAAGCTAAACAATTTTTTTAATCAAATATTATTATGTTACTTCTTTGCTTGATTCTCTTCATTGTGTTTTTATCTCATTCAACCGTCAGAGTCTTCACAATTACCCTGAGGATATATACAGTCAGCCTTAGTTGTTCTTTGCACATACCAGGAATTTCCTTTCAACAGGACTATTTCCTAGCTTTTCCTTCTGCATTAAAAGGCCCTATACATATCCTTCATGAGTATGTTTAAATAGAATAAAGATGGGAGAGGGAAAAATTTAAAGCAGCTGGACTAGGATTCATTCACTAATTTCATAAAGTGGGGACAGCACTAGCTGAAATAAAAAATCAACTGTAGATACATTAATAATAAATATTTGGTCATGAGCAGAATTTATTTATAAAATTTCTTAGGAAGATAACCCTGGCCTAAGGGTTATATATACTTAATAAACTACAATACATGTATAGATGAGGCATGCCTTTCTGAAGCATGTCATGTGTTATAGCATTCATTCACGTATAAAATGGAGATGGTTGAGGTTGATAACTTAAATGTTCCCTCCTGGGTGAAATGACCCACAAATCTCATTACAGACCTTATAATTTATCTATGTGATGAGTTCATGTCTTATCTGGGAAGGTAGGAGCTGGAGTCATCCTCAATGTACTCAATCTCTCTACTCCATATGAACTTCCTAATTACCTATATCCTTAAAATTATTAAAAAGCTTGATAGCTGATTTGTGTATGAGTTGACAAGCCAATCCCTTGTATTATAATAGCTAAATAATATAATTTGTAAGGTGTTTTCTGAATACTTTATTTAAAATTTCATCCTGTCTTCATGCTTTCCTTATTATCAGCCTTATGCCTTATTGCACTTGTGACTCTTTCTTCTTTTGTACTTAACATCACTTTATTGATTTTTGTAGTTATTATTTTTGATGTCCCTATTATCCCAATGAAGTATAAATTGAGAGGGCTGAATTTCTGTTTTGTTTAAAGTTCTGCCTCTGCTGCCTAGAATAGTGTTTTGCATATAATAGGTGCTTAGATATTTTTTGCTTTCTTAAATAACTGAATGCAAATGTCACATGCCTTCTCAAGTTGCCTTGTGGTCTAAATTGACTATTGGTAATCTAATCATCATATCAATGTTCTAGGCCTGAAAAGAACAAGAAAAAAATGATAGAATAGGCTTTGTGCAATTCCTGTTTTCACTTGAAGGAACTTTCCCAAAATTTTACAAAAAAAAAGAAGAAAAGAAAAAAGCATCCCCTTTCATAATATTGGTCACTCCTATCAATAAATGGCATCAATATTTTATGCAGACCAGACTTGTTTGTAGCAAAAGAAGTCCCAAGTAAATTCCACATCTGCTCACAACAGGCAACACAATGTCTTTCTAGCTCCTTTGGTACCTCCACTCTTGTAGTCCAGTTACCATATTGTGAGGAAGCCCAAGCTGCATAGAGGTCATGTGTAGATTTCTGACAACAGCTTTTGCTGATATCTAAGTTGAAAGCTAGGGTAAAACACAAGATATGTCAGTGAAACTCCTACAGATAATAAGAACCTCAGCACTGGATCTTCCTACATAAGGCACCAGAGCCGTACAGAACAAAGGCAAGACACCCTCACTGTACCTTTTAATGGCCCTCAGAATTCATGAACCTAATAAAATTGATGTTTCATGCAAGTAAGTTTTGGAGTGGTTTGCTACGGAGCAATAGGCATCTGAAACATGCATATTAAATTAGTATTTTGGCTTTCAAAAATAATCTAGGTTTTATTATTAGTTGCTTAACTAACATTCTGCCACAATTCCCTTTTCTTATTGCCCTTTTAAGAATATGGTTATAGTTTCAGCTTTATAATAATAGGTATAGAAATAATAAAAGTATTAAGACCTTTCATATTAGAATTGTGATTATCTTATCTTCATGTGTTTTGACTGGGCATATAATTGTTTCTTAAAAATAATCTTTTTTCAGTATTCCATTCTCTGCTCTATCCTAGCCATTAGTATTACATGCAGCCCAGGAGTCTAATGTCCCTGATTCTCAATATTTTTATGAAAAATGTTTTTTTCTCCTCTGCAAAGTTTCTAAAATATTTTCTTTACATCCTCAGTGCTACTAAATTTCATTACATTTTGTCTCAGCATGAGAGTTTTTTAAATTTATTTAACTGAGCACTCAGCAGACACTGTTAATCTTGAAAACACGTTTTATTTCTGCACTTTGGAATACTGTACTTCTTTGGTAATTTCTCGCCTATGATTTTATTTGTTTACTCTTTAAGGAGCTCTCATTATTAAAATGTTAGTCTGCTTAGGTTAATCTTCTAGTTTTTCTCTTTTGTATCAACTTTCTGAAATGTGTTCTGAATTTTATTTTGAAATGTTCTTTTTCCTCTGTGTTTTTTTAAATTCCTTTTTTCAAAATAAGTATATGTACATTTTCTGACTTTTCCTTTCATGATACATTTTTTTTTCTTTGAATGCCTCATAGTTTTGGCTGTGTCCTTATATAAGTTAGATGATTAAAGTAAAAGCACCTACTACACCATGTAAATGGATTTTCTAGGACAGCATTTTAGTTTCCTGGAATTTCAAATAGTCTTTTTAATATTCCTTCTTTTACTTTTAGTGAACAGACAATTACTGTATCTATTTATGGGATACGATGTGATGTTTTGATATGTGTATACATTGTTGAATTGTTAGATCAAGGTAATTAACATCTTCACCTTTTGTTATATTCTTCATAAGGCAGGATGCTTATGCCTTCTTTGTAATATCTCATAATTCTCTTACCTCCTTAATTATGAATTGTTTTTACTTATTCTCCGATTCATATAAAGTTTATAATGAAAAAATAACAGTTGCTAGTCTTTTGCATGTATGGGACAGGAAGGAGAACACTTAGGAGCTTAAAATAGAAAAGTTTTTATGTGGATTTTGCTCTTCCAGTTTTTCATGTGGATTTTGCTCTTCCAGTTCCTTCTTCAACACTAGGATTCTGCAGATTCTATATTAGTATTAGTATTAGTATTAGTATTCTCTCCAAAATTCCTCTTAGAGATATGACTCCCACTTTTACTACTGCCTTCTCTATGTATTCCCTTTTTTTTTTTCAGATCCTTTATCAAGGATATCTGATCCATTTTCTCCTTTCCCCGTATTTCAAAATATATTATCTACTAACATCCTAATTTTTTGACATCCTTAACATTCTTATGTATCAATGAGGTTTACAAATATCTATCTATCTATCTATCTATCTATCTATCTATCTATCTATCTATCTATCTATATCTGAGAAATGTTTGTGATCAGACATTTAGGACCTAGTGATAGGACCTCCCAGCCTAGTAGGTCCAGTGGTCCTTTTATTTGCTCCTTTATTCTAATCATAGAATGGAGCAGCTTTCAGTAATAAGACCAAAGGCTGATGAGGGAAGAGTAGGTACTTATCTTATAGTTTTTTTTATACAATTTGACATGGGACATAATTTTTATTAACTTTTTTATTGTTGTTTTTTCCTTTGTTTGGTTCGGTTTTGTTTTTGCTATTTGACAAGGGCATAAAGTACTGATTGAGATGGACCAGATTTTTCTGCATTTAAACATAGTTGAGAAATGACCGTGTCCTACTAAAAACTCACCGAAAGATGAACCATACCTAGATAACTGGGAAAAGAAGTTTACAAAACTATCAAACAAGGCAACAACTCACACAAAAAAATTAATGAACAAAATGTGTTGAGATATTAGCATTTAAATGGATTAGGTACATCTGAGTACAATATAAAAAGGCATTAATGTGAAGACGCAGCATTTGTGTGGGAGATCAAGACTTGGTATGTGCAGGAGGGAAAGAAAGTACAGTTAGTTTAGAAAACAAAAAGGACAAACATAAACAAGTCAGAGAAATTAGGAAATAGAATTGATGTTAATTAATATGTATGTATGTAGTTATTTATTTTGAGACAGAGTCTCGCTCTGTCACCCAGGCCGGAGTGCAGTGGCCTGATCTCCGCTCACTGCAAGCTCCGCCTCCCGGGTTCAAGTGATTCTCCTGCCTCAGCCTCCCCTGTAGCTGAGATTACAGATGCGTGGCACCAGGCCTGGCTAACTTTTGTATTTTTAGTAGAGATGAGGTTTTACCATGTTAGCCAGGATGGTCTCGATCTTCTGATCTCGTGATCCACCCGCCTCGGGCTCCCAAACTGCTGGAATTACAGACGTCAGCCACCGCACCTAGCCGAAATCAACTGATATTGATTCAGGAGGTTCAGTGGATGGTGGAGTTTAGTTAGAGCAAAAGGTTATGAAAGGAAATAAAATGTCATAGACAGTGGTGAAAGAATAGAGTGTGTGCTTTATCGGGCATCCTATTGTCAGATTCGGGTTTCAGGAAGATGATTTTAGGAACTGTCAGCAAAACTGACTGGTGGGAGATGTTTTTAACACAGCTTAAGAGAGAGAAACCATTGTCAGAGTGGAAAGAAGGTAGAATTTCAACAGATATTGAATAAATCAAATTGACAGAATGTATCAAATCATTGAATTAACAAGTGAAGAGAGAAACAAATCAAGGTTTCAGTCAGTATGATAAGGAATTTGGTAAAGTCATTTGTGGATTATGTATGAGAAGAAAATAATAAATCTTTTTTTAGACATATTACATTACAAATGTCAGAAATGTTACTGGTATTGACATGGGCAGCAAGATGTAGGTAAAATGTCGGTATAGAATTAAGAAAAGATGGCCGGGCGCGGTGGCTCAAGCCTGTAATCCCAGCACTTTGGGAGGCCGAGACGGGCGGATCACGAGGTCAGGAGATCGAGACCATCCTGGCTAACACGGTGAAACCCTGAGGTCAGCAGATCGAGACCATCCTAGCTAACACGGTGAAACCCCGTCTCCACTAAAAAAATACAAAACACTAGCCGGGCGTGGTAGCAGGAGCCTGTAGTCCCAGCTACTCGGGAGGCTGAGCAGGAGAATGGCGGGAACCCGGGAGGCGGAGCTTGCAGTGAGCTGAGATCCGGCCACTGCACTCCAGCCCGGGGGACAGAGCAAGACTCCCTCTCAAAAAAAAAAAAAAAAAGAATTAAGAAAAGATGACTGGGCTGCATATTTTGCTACACATTATGAAACAACTACAAAGCATAGATAGTCAAGTCTTTCACAAATAAAAATACTTCCAGGAAAGTATAGAGGTAGAAACTGTAAATTAAATATAATAGAAGAGAAAGAGACCTTTAAAACTCGCCTTTATTGGGGGAGCTAAAGAAGATAGAAGCAACATAGAAGACCTGCAGCATTTTCTTAAGAGGCAGGCAAAAGTCTAGGAGGTAATAGTGTCTTGGGAGTCATGGGAAGAGAAAGTTTCAAGAATCAAGGCCAAAAGGGATCAATACTGCAGAAGAAACAAACAAACAAAAGAATAAATCTAAAAAGAGGATCATTAGATTTGATTACAGTGAGTCGATTAACCTCTGGCATTACGTGATAAGAACAGGAAAGGTTGGACAGAATTGTTTTATTTGACTGTCAAAACATCAATCCTGTAAAATAGGGATTGCATTAGACATTGCTTGTCTCTAGGAAACAATGAGAAAACAACAAAAAGGTGCTAGAAGTTATTGAGAAACAGTTTTTTTTTTTTTTTTTTTTTTTTTTTTTACTTTTTTTTTTTTTTAA
>NW_016826568.1:858422-914526 GCF_001698545.2 Rhinopithecus bieti
TTTTTTTTTTTTTTTTTTTTAACTCTTTCATGTATTTACAAATCAAGTAATAAACATAATGCCTTGGGGGACGTTGAGTCTTAGGAAAGGGCAGAATGACTGTATAGTTTGTGGAGTGATTCCAGCATGAGCTGATACTGTAGTCAGATAAATTACTTGACTTTTATAATTGAGTACTAAAGTAGTGTGGCAGTTGACTATTGCCTTCCTTATTGCAGTGATAATGAAGGTCACTGGAGGGTCTGGACCAGAACTCTGCTTTCTATCTCCTGTCCCCATCATTAGATAATCCATCCTCATGTCAGAAGGTTTTCACTTGCAGCATCATTCTCTCCATTTGCATTGTGTTTTTATGCAGCTGCTGACCTTATTTCCATTAAAATCATTGTTGTCCTAATCACAATCTATTCTGTTCAGCACTTTCATAATGTCTGTCACTTAGAAAATTAACATGGCCATAAAATTAGCATAGTCTGATGGTTTGAAATGTATCATATAACTTTCTAAACTGTTAGGCTTGCAGACATATCCTGAGTTCTTGCTGTTGTACTAGTGAGTTTCTCAGAAAACGGAAGAAAAATCATAGTGTGATAATTTTTAGAACAAATATATTAATTTGCAAGAATCTTATTAATATCTGCAACTTAGACCTTTGACTGCCAAGTAATATGTATCTATTATTCACGATGGCTTAAGTATAAGAAGAGAACGTGCAAGTTTGCCTGGAAAATCAGATTTAAACCCATCTGACAGGTTGCCCCTAAACGTCACACCTTCACAAGGACCCCAGGCTATCACTGAAATATCATTAGTTTAGGTAAACTACAGTACTACCATAGCATAAAGTCTCTTCCATTTCTTTATGAGTCTCTCCTGTATCATTTGTGAGATGAAGATAATGATATTGCCTGCCATTTATTTCACAAGGTTGTAGGAATCAAATGAGATCATTCTTGTGAAAGTATTTTGTAAACCTTAAAGCATTATATAAATGTAACTTAAGATATAAAATTTGTGAATGTGTATAGCCCTTGGAGACACATTTATCTGTAATGAATTATCAATATCATATTATGAATCTAGTTCATGATTGTGGAATTTGTAAGAAAACCTGACTTGAGGAGACCAGAGTTGATGAAAAAAGAAAATGATTGCTTTGGACCCAGGTTGCTTGCCTAGGAAGAATAACTAGGATTTCCAGAGAAAATCTGGTCAGTCGAGGCTCTGAGTCGATGGTTCACCGTAGGAGTGGGAGAGGGAGAGTAGTCCCTGACAGGAGCATAAAACTCAAAAGGCATTGATTAAAAAGGACTTTAGAGTAGTTTTTCAGAAAGCATGCTTGGTACGATCAAGTTTTTACTGGTTCTTATAAAATATTAAAATTGTTTTAAAAGGTTGATGCAGTGGGTGTTTATTGAAGACAAATTTATTTAAAGTAAAGAAAATATTTTATTTAGAGACTATGTATTTTCTACTTTTTCTCAAGGAGTGAGGAGTGGTATTATATTCTAATGCTGTTATTTTTTTCCTGTTTCATTGTGGTGTAATTTAAGTACAGTAGAATTTATACATTTAATTGTACAAGATGATGAGTTTTTACAATTTTATACAGTAGTGAACTCACCACCACAGCAATGACAGGAAATCTCCATCACCCAATAAATGTCCTTCGTACATTTTCAGTCAATCTCCTTCTACTAACCCCTGCCTCTGGAAACCATTGATCTGCTTTCTGTCACAATCGTTTTGCCTTTTTGAGAATTTCATGTAAATACAATAATAAATAAAATACATAGTCATTTGTGTCAGACCTCTTTCATTTAGACTAATGTTCTTCAAATTCATTCTTTGCATATATTTTCATTCACTTTTTACATATATTGCAAACTTGTTTCTTTTCATTGCTAAGTGATATTTCATTTTATAAAGAAACAATGTTTTCTTCATGCATTCTGTAGATGAAGAACATTTGGGTTGTTTTCATGTTTGAGGTACAATAAATACGGTTGTAATTAAATTTCAAATACTAATTTTCAATGGACATGCATTTTATTTCTCTTTGGTAAATAAGAGTGAAGTTGTTGAGTCATATTGTAAATATTTGCTTATAGTAAACAGCCAAGCTCTTTTTATTTTTTGTAATTATACTTTAAGTTCTGGGATACCTGTGCAGAACGTTCGGATTTGTTACATAGGTATACATGTGCCATGGTGGTTTGCTGAACCCATCAACTCGTCATCTACACTAGGTATTTCTCCTAATGCTGTCCCTCCCCTAGCCCCCAACCCCTGGACGAGCCCCAGCACATGATGTTCCTCTCCTGGTGTCCATGTGTTCTCATTGCTCAACTCCCACTTATGAGTGAGAACATGCAGTGTTTGGTTTTCTGGTGTTAGTTATTTGAGAATGACGGTTTCTAGCTTCATCCGTGTCCCTGCAAAAGACATGAACTCATTTTTTTTATGGCTGCATAGTATTCCATGGTGTGTACATGCCACATTTTCTTTATCTGGTCTATCATTGATGGGCATTTGGGTAGGTTCCAAGCCTTTGCTATTGTGAATAGTGCTGCAGTAAACATATGTGTGCCTGTGTCTTTATACTAGAACGATTTATAATCCTTTGGATATATACCCAGTAATGGGATTGCTGGGTCAAATGTTATTTCTGGTTCTAGACCCTTGAGGAATAGCTACAGTGTCTTCCACAAAGGTTGAACTAATTTACACTCCCACCAGCAGTATAAAACTGTTCTTATTTCTTCACGTCCCCTCCAGCATCTGTGTTTCCTGATGTTTTAATGATCACCCTTCTAACTGACATGAGATAGTATCTCATTGTGGTTTTGAATTGCATTTCTTTGATGACCAGTGTGATGAGCTTTTTTTTTTCATATGTTAGTTGGCAGCATAAATGTCTTCATTTGAGAAGTGTCTGTTCATATCCTTTGCCCACTTTTTGATGAGGTTTTTTTTTTGTTGTTGTTGTAAATTTGCTTAAGTTCCTTGAAGATTCTGGATATTAGCCATTTGCCAGATGGATAGATTGCAATAATTTTCTTCCGTGCTATAGGGTGCCTATTCACTCTGATGATAGTTTATTTTGCTGTGCAGAATCTCTTTAGTTTAAATAGATCCAATTTGTTAATTTTGGTTTTGGTTGCCATTGTTTTCGGCGTATCAGTCATGAAGTCTTTGCCCATGCCTATCTCCTGAATGGTATTTCCTAGGTTTTCTTCTAGGGTTTTTATGGTTTTAGGTTTTACATTTAAGTCTTTAATCCTTCTTGAGATAATTTTTTATAACGTGTAAAGAAGAGGTCCAGTTTCAGTATTCTGCATATGGCTAGCCAATTTTCCCAACACCATTTATTAGATAGGGAATCCTTTCCCCATTGCTTGTTTTTGTCAGATTTGTCGAAGATCAGGTGATTGTAGATGTGTGGGATTTTTTTCTGAGGACTCTGTTCTGTTCCATTGGTCTATATATCTGTTTTGGTACCAGTACCATGAGATTTTGGTTACTATTGGCTTGTAGCATACTTTGAATTGTGGTAGCGTGATGCCTCCAGCTTTATTCTTTTTGCTTAGGTTTGTCTTGGCTAAATAATAAGAGCTATTTATGACAAACTCACAGTCAATATCATACTGAATGGGCAAAAGCTGGAAGCATTCCCTTTCATAACCAGTATAAGACAAGGATGCTCTCTCTTGACATTCCTGTTCAACATAACATTGGAATTTTTGGCCAGGGCATTTAGGCAAGAGAAAGAAAGAAAGAGTATTCAAATAGGAAGATGGGAAGTCAATTTTTCTCTGTTTGTAGATTACATGATTGTATATTTTGAAAACTGCATTGTCTCAGGCCAAAATCTCCTTAAGCTGATAAGCAACTTCAGCAAAGTCTCAGGATACAAAATTAATGTGCAAAAACTCACAAGCATTCGTATAAACCAATAATAGACAAACAGAGAGCCAAAACATGAGTGAACTCCAATTCACAATTGCTACTAAAAGAATAAAATACCTAGGAATACAACTTACAAGGATGTAAAGGACCTCTTCAAGGAGAACTACAAACCACTGCTCAAGGAAATAAGAGAGGACACAAACAAATGGAAAAACATTCCATGCTCATGGATAGGAAGAATTACTATCGTCAAAATGGCCATACTGCCCAAAGTAATTTACAGAATGAATGCTGTCCCCATCACGCTACCATTGACTTTCCACACAGAATTAGAAAAACTACTTTAAATTTCATATGGAGCCAAACTTTTTAAATGTAGCTACGCTAATTTGTATTTCACTTCTATCATCAGTCTTTGAGAGTTCTATTTACTCTACAACCTTGCCAACAATTTATGTCAGTCTTATTAATTTTAGTCATTCCAGTGGGTATGCTCTGGTATCTCTTTGAGGTTTTAATTTGCATTTCTCTAATGACTAAGGATATATAGTATCTTTTAATGCATTTCTTTAATGAAGGTTACGTTTAAGCCTTTTTCTATGTTTAAATTGGTTTGTTCATTTTCTTATTTTGAGTTATAAAGTTTTAAACTTCATAAAGTTCTTAACATATAAAGCTTTTTACATATTCTTGATAAAAATTATTTGTAAAATAGATGGTATCCAAATATTTCCTAAAAGTTTGTGTATTGCATTTTCATTTTGTTAAGTGTATTTTAAAGAGGAATGTTTACTTTTGGATGAAATCTAATCCTTTTTTTTTTTTTATCTTTCTGGTTCATACATTTTGTGTTTTATCTAAGAATCATTTGCCTATCTCATGGTCATGCAGAATTTAAAACCTGTTTTTGGTAAGGTTTGTAGTTTAAACACTTACTTTAGGGTCTATATTTCATTTCATATTACATTTTGCATATAGTTTAATATAAAATTTGGATCCTTTTGAAAATATGAATGTTAAATTTCTTAGCTCAATTTGTTGAAAAGATTATTAATCCCCATTAAACTACCTTGATTCATTTTCAAAATTAATTGACAAACCCTACACTGTGTTTTGTTCTATTGGTTTACATATGTATCTTAACATCAATATTTAATTGATTGCTATAGTTGTATCCTAAGTCTTGGAATCGGTTAGTGTAATTCCTCCAATTTTTAAAAATTTCATTACTTATTTCATATAAAGTTTCATCTCCACAAACATTTTAGAACAACTTTCTCAATTTTTGCCATATCCTAACTGGATTTTGATTGGATTGCATTGTATCTGAAGATTGGTTAGATGAGAATTGACACCTTATTTATACGGTGTCTTCTGATCACAAATATGAAATCCCTTCCTTTATTTAAGTCTTTTTAAACTTTTCCCAGGATATTTTGTTTCATACAAGTTTTGTACATTCTTTGTTCAATTTATCACTATTTTATTTTTTGAGATTATTGCAGAAGATATCTACAAATTGTAATTTCTAATTGTTCGCTGTTAACCTATAGAAATACGATAAACTCATATAACGATCTTGTATTCTGTGAGCTTACTCACATTGTAGAACCAGTAAATATTCTTGTGGATTCCTTAAGATTTTCTACATAGATGATTATGTGGTTTACAAATAAAGTCAATATTAATTCTTGCTTTCAGCCTGTGACTCTTTATGTATTTTTCTTGTGTTATTTCACTGATTTTGCTTTCTTGTACAATATTGAATATCAATATTTAAGGCAGACATATACACTTTATCTTTTTTATTTTTTATTTTTTATTTTTTTATTTTTATTTTTTTGAGACGGAGTCTCGCTCTGTCGCCCAGGCTGGAGTGCAGTGGCCGGATCTCAGCTCACTGCAAACTCCGCCTTCCGGGTTCATACCATTCTCCTGCCTCAGCCTCCTGAGCAGCTGGGACTACAGGCACCCGCCACCGCGCCCGGCTAATTTTTTTTTGTATTTTTAGTAGAGACGGGGTTTCACTGTGGTCTCGGTCTCCTGACCTTGTGATTCGCCCGCCTTGGCCTCCCAAAGTGCTGGGATTACAGGCGTGAGCCACCGCGCCCGGCCTACACTTTATTTTAAATCTGAAGAAGAAAACATAGTTTTTCACCACAGAGTAGAATATTAGTTGTTGGCATTTCTTATACTTCCTTTTGCAGACTGAAGAAATTCACTTCTATACTTATTTTGTACCTTATTTAATAATGTATGGATGTCCATTATATTTTTTGTGAGATGCTTTATAAAAGAAGTGTATCGAATTTTATTTTTTTTCTGTTTGCGGAAATAATTATATTACTATTTTCTTTTTCTAAGACAGTGATTCACCTTGGTTAATTATTGAATAGTAAACCAAACCTGTGTCGATGAAACAAACCTCTCTTGTATGAATATTATTGTTTTTACATATTTGTGGATTTGATTTGTTGTACTAACGTATTGCCAGATTAATTTTACTAAATTTGATTTAGTCGTAGTTAAGTGTTCTTATAACTTGGACTTGGCATATGATTTAAAAAGTAAGGAGGAGGCCAGGCGCGGTGGCTCAAGCCTGTAATCCCAGCACTTTGGGAGGCCGAGACGGGCGGATCACGACATCAGGAGATCGAGACCATCCTGGCTAACACGGTGAAACCCTGTCTCTACTAAAAATACAAAAAACTAGCTGGGCGAGGTGACGGGCCCCTGTAGTCCCAGCTACTCAGGAGGCTGAGGCAGGAGAATGGCGTGAACCCGGGAGGCGGAGCTTGCAGTGAGCTGAGATCCGGCCACTGCACTCCAGCCTGGGCGACAGAGCAAGACTCCATCCCAAAAAAAAAAAAAAAGTAAGGAGAAGGCAATGTTTCATAAGACTATCTAAAACAAATGTCCACGTTTTAAATTTTGAATTATTTTCTGTATTTTCATCTGTGCATTTTCTTTATCATTATATTTTTTCTTAATTTATTTACATATAACATTTAAAATTTTGGAACTTAGTATTCCAGATAAGCTTTTCTATTATACTTAAGTTCTGATAGATTAGACTTAGGAATTATGTTTTTATTCTCTGAAATAAATATTTTTTTCTTAATACTGTGTGCATATACCTCAAGGCATTTTTGTAATGTCTTACACTCACTTTTACACTTTCCACTAGTAATTTTACAAGAATTTCAGGCATAAATATCTCTATCTACCTATGTATTTATTCATCTGTCTTTCTGAACATAATTTGTCATGAAATTAACAGAACAGAAATTCACATGATTTGCATTTCTATATAATTCTCTTATTCTTGAAACATTGAAAAATACAAAGGGTATCCACACATTGAATAACGGACTATAGAATGGAAAATACACTGCATGTCATTTGTCCTTAAGATATTGAAACAAATAAATAGCTTTTTGTTAAGTGTCTAAGCTCAGAAGTGAGGGTTAATGTATTGAAGAGGAATCTGTTGATTAAAAGCCAATGTTAGTCTTGTGAAAAAGTGTGATGTGTACTGAAAAAAAACACAAGCCTGTAACATTTTCTTTATTAAGCTGCTTTTTTTTTTTCCTCCGATATTTGTATGAAATGTGGTTGTGAGAAATATTTGTATTTTTATCAGTGGATGCTCAAAATTTATTTCATGAATAAATGATGTTAGGTTTGAAATTTGTTTTCTAATCCTCTGGACAACATATTCTTCAACCTTAAATTTTACATCAGGAAAATACTTTGGCACCAGTTGCAGTGGCTCATGCCTTAATCCCACTACTTTTGGAGGTCGAGATGGGAAGATCACTTGAGCCCAGGAGTTTGAGACCAACCTGAGCAGCATAGCAAGACCCATCTCTTAAAAAAAAAAAAAAAAAAAAAAAAAAGAAAATATTTTTGTTGCTACTAATTAGTAACTTAGTTTAATATAAACAACCACAACTTAGTTAAATACATAGAAAATTCAAGAGGTTGACAGCCCCATTCAAATATATCATTTAAGTTTTAATAAGCTCCTGATACTGGAAACTTTTAGCGTAACAACAACATTCAAATGTCCTGGGAATTTCCAATTACATTAATGGACCTCCTTAGAGAAGTCTCAATATATAATTATTCCCCTGGGATCTAAGGTCATGTTTTATTTTGCAAAGAGTTTTAGATTAACATATCTGATCCCAGAAACCCCAGGCTACCTAACCTTTAATGGAATTGAACATGAGAGCCTACTCAATTGTCTTTGAGCTTAGCATCTCCAATGTATTTGTTATGAAAGTAAACCTGTACCAAAATTATTCCTGAAAGAAAATGAAAATATCACATTTGAGATGCAGTTTATTAAAGCTTAGAGTTCAATACTTAAATCATACAGCTCTTTACTGTTGGAAGGCTAGATATTTCCCTTCTGTATTGCTGTGTCAGAATTGCGTATGTGTGCATATTTAGCTGCAATCCAGATAAGACTACTTTGGGAATATTCGATCAGGTAATTTCCATTCACTTGATTAACTTTTCTTGATATTTCTATAGGTCACACCCTTCAAGAACAATGTTAAAAGGTATACTGAAATGTCATAAAGAAAACAATATAGTCTGAATGAATCTTCTGAAACAGTTACAAAATTAAAAAAAAACAAAAAAGGTATGATACTTAATAGTTTTTGTAATAATGCCCAAAACTCTGCCTTTATTAAACCACACAGGGCTATATGTAAAGACTTCTCATTTTAATTCAGTGTCATCAGACATAGTATGGCCTGATGGCACATAATAGAATGAAGTTTCTCTTAAATGCTTGAAATTCACTCCTTGCCAATTGTCTGCATTCTAGCTCATTTTTATCTCTTCATTGCTCCAGTCCAACACTTTTAGTGATCATAAGCATGTCTAAGCCTAGAAAAAGTATACATGAATCGCTGGGCAGGCAGAATTGGAGAAAAAGCATTGATGATTTAGTTGTGTAGTAACTATCCTTCCTTCAATTATGGAAAATTCATTTCAAAGCTTCCTTCTGTTAAGAACCATGAGGGTAGAAAATATGTTAATGTATTTGGATTACATTAAAGTTTTAAGATTAACTAAAAGAAAGGGAGGGAAAAAGTGCTAATGGCAAGAGTACACGGAAAAGACATTATATTACTGCTAATGCACATAAAACATTGCCTATTAAAATAAGATAGCAGTTATACATGCTATTAAATATATCAAAGCTGTGCTTCAATTACAAATCCTTTTATATGCATGTTTTAACAAATATGTCTTTGATAATGGAATGTAGCTGCAACTTCTTAAATGCTAGACACGAGATCTGCTATATAACTCTGTATTACCACTAGGAGGTAATCATATTTTGAGATTTTCATTTTTCCTTTTTATATCCTGTGAATTTTCAAGTAACCAGCTGGACAGCCACTCAATTTAAGAGCATGAGCTCTAGGCTTGTGATGGTTAACAGTGATGTGTTGTGCTATTATTTGTGGAAACAAATTATGTCCTTGAGATGGTATATGAACAGAAAGCACTTAATCATGTTTGTCTATGATTTTCTTTGTGAAATAACTGCAACAACTCTATTAGAAATCTAGATGGTGAATATATTTCCTTAGAAATTAATACATTTCTCATCTTGAATGGCATGGGCATTAGTTTGATGGAAACTTCAAAGACATTAGCTTTCAAATCTAGTCTATACTATCTAGCTGTATAGTTATTATTTTCTTGTCTGATTAAAAATTGCTGAACCCAAATACAAGCAGCAATATGTTTATTAATTAGACATTGCTAGGGAGTAAATTGGCATAACACTGTAATACATGTTGAGAGAATGATGGTTTTTAAGTCATTATTTGTCATGGATATAAATACTAATATATCAGTCGCTAAAAAGACCTGCTTTCCAGCAAAAAACACACTTTATTTTATTCATGATGTAACTTATGGACACAATTTTATAAAGGTTATCTATGCATAGAAACATATTTTTTTCACTAGAAATTGAAAACAATCTATTAAATCTAATTGTTTCCATTTAGTTTTAGAGTAATAACATTCAGCCAAACCAAATACTCAAGTAGTTCATCTTTTGTGAACTCTTTGGGTTATTTTTCGTAGGCTTGTCTCTTACTACTATGTGCCCTCAGTTTCTGACCTTTCCATGGTTGGAGTTGAAATGAGAGCGAGGCAATTATAGACATATCAATGTACTTTTTTGAATTATGTTTCAGAAGCTAGTGTTGTAGTTTCTGTTCTTAGAAGTTGTTGAAATCTGACTCTTTCTCTCGAGGGAGTTTTACAACTTCTTCTGAGAAAAGTCCCTCATCGCTACTACTTGATATACATGATGGGCTTTCCTTCCTGCATAAGACTTTTATCTTGATCATCTCTAGTTCTTGAGGTCCAATTTCTAAAGCTCTCCTTCCTTAACTTTTAGGGTCCCCATCAGTCAGCCATCGTGTATATAAGGTCCATATTTTGTCTATTGGACACTGATTCTTCATTCTTTGCCCTTAAAACCCCAAGTGTTCTGGGTAATTTGGTATAGTAGTAAACACTCCTTCACGTTCCTTTTTGAGTTAACTTTCCTTTAGACTTTTCATAAAGGTGTCACATGCTAGTCCACTGAGCCCTCATAACTTCAAGAAATAGTAGTTAATCCTTCTGTACCTGTAGTATTAAATTTCTTCTTGTTTTATTTGAGCTGAAAAAAGAATACATACCTACTTCTCCTCCTGATAGTAGCCATCAATGGAAAATTCTTTAAGTTGTAACTATGAATCACTTCTAGAAACTCAAGTTTCAAAAGTTATTATAACATAGAAGTTAGAAATTTTTTTCTCCCAAATGAAAGTATGACTGTTGATATTGACAGGGTAATAAAATAATGACATTTTATTCTCACCCAAAGATATTATCTCCTATTTCCTATGAAAAAAGATCTTCGTAGCTAGGACCAAGTTGAAAAGTGTGAGATGGAGAAATTATTTTGGATTATCCATATGGGCCCTAAATGTGATCACAGGTACTCCTTATAAGAGAGAGGCAAAGGGAAAGTTGAAATGCACAGAGGAGAAGGCAATATGAAGATAGAAAAGAGCAGTATTTGAAGACCCTGGCCTCTAAGTTTGAAATAATGTGGTCACAGACCGACATGCTGAAGTCATCAGAAACTGGAAGAAACAAGGTGTGGATTCTCCCCTAGAGCCTCTAGAGGAAGTGTGGCTCTGTCAACAGTTTGCTTTTGGCCCAGTGATTCTGATTTCAGACTTCTCACCTGCCGAATTGTGGAAGAATAAATTGATATTGTTTTAATACACCAAATCCATTGTAATTTGTTACAGGAACCATAGAAAACTAGTACAATCAGAAAAAATAAAAATGTTTCATGCTCTTTCCTTTGCATATATGGTCTTAATGTTTGATGCTTTTTATAATAATATATCATCATTCAATGCTTTTTACTCTATCATAGCCCTTGAAAAAAATAGAAACACTATAAGTCATCAACATTATCAGAAACAAGTCTGTGAATTACCATATTTTGAAAACAATTTTCAAGATATAGTAATAGAATGTGACATCTTCTATACCACACAGAAAACTGTTGACTTTAGAAAGTCTGGAAGCATTTACTTAAACTAAAGGAAATCCAAGTTTTACCTTTTATCTGAAAGAAAAAGAAAAACTCGGGCTGGATGTGGGGGCTCATGCCTATAATCCCAGCATTTTGGGAGGCTGAGGCGGGTGGATCACCTGAGATCAGGAGTTTGAGAGCAGCCTGGCCAACATGGTGAAACCCTGTCTCAACTTAAAAAAATATGAAAAATTATCTGGGGATGGTGGCAGATGACTGTAATTCCAGCGACATGGGAGGCTGAAGCAGGAGATTTGCTGGAACCCAGGAGGTGGAGGTTGCAGTGAGCCGAGACTGTGTCATTGCACTCCAGACTGAGTGACAGAGTGAGACTCTATCTCAAAAAAAGAAAAGAAAAGAAAAGAAAACTCACTTTGGACATTTGAAAGAACAGGATTTCATTCATGGGTTAGCATATCTGAATATTTTTAAAATTATAAATAAAAGATAAATGTTTATGATCAAGGTCTCGGGGTCACCATCATGGAAGCTACTGAACACTTGTAAATTGTATTAGTCAAACTACTCGAGAAACAGAATCAGTAGGAGATACACACACACACACACACACACACACACACACACACAGAGAGAGAGAGAGAGAAATATACAAAGGGGTTCATCGTAAGGGATTGGTTTATGTGATTATGGAGTTTGAGAGATCCCACTGTCTTAGTTTTCTTGTTGTTGTTTTTACTATAACAAAGTACCTCTGACTGGGTAATTTAAAAAGAAGAAAAATTTGTTTTCTCACCGTTCTGGAGAATGGCAAGTCCAAGACCAATGCACCAGCATCTGGTTGGAGCCTTCTTGCTGCATTCTCTCATTCTGGAAGGGAGAAGACAAAAGGGACAAATGCTGTGTCCTCACACAGTAGAAGAGCTGAAGTAAAGCTAGCCAAATGTTGCTTAAAGCCTCTTTTATAAAGGTTTTAATCCCATTCATGAGGGAGGGTCCCTCATGGTTTAATTACCTCTTGAAAGCTATACCTATTAGTACTATCACATTGGCAACACCAACGGGACACATTCAAATCATGGCTGCAATGACCTGTCAGTTGAAAGCTAGAGGCCCATAAGAGCAAAAGTGTGGTTCCAGTTCAAATCTGAAAGCTTGAGAACCAGAGAAACAATGATGTCAGTCCCAGTCAAAGTCTAAAAGCCTATTAACCAGGAACGTGGATGCCAGAGGGCAGGAGGAGATGGGTTTCCCATCTTAAGTTTTGAGAGCAAATTTACCCTTTCCCACTTCTTTTGTCTATTCAGACCTCAAGGGATTGGATGGGGCCCACCAGCATTGGCGAGAGTGAATCTTCTTTACTCAGTCAAAAGATTCAAATGTTAATCTTTTCCACCAACACCCTCACAGATATACACAGAAATTATATTTTACCAGCTCTCTGGACATCTCTTATCCCAGTGAAATAGGCACATAAATAAAAGCATCACATAATATTACTTAGATAAATTGCTAATGTTGGAAAAAACAGTACAATCAGGTAGACTTGTCAACTTTCCAAAGCTAAAACAAGTGTTTTACTAAGGAGTAAGACCCAAAATTCTTCAATATTTTAGAAAATAAAAATGTGAAAACACTTGAAAACACATCATAGTCATCTCAACATGGTATTCATCTTTTTGACAAGAGAATATACGTATTATATGAGTCACCTAAATTACTTGGTTTTTCTGATTGATAGTTATGTGTTAAAAAAAGTCTGGCTTTGCAAAGATGTGTTTCTGAAAATGGAGTTTACATTTATTTAGTTCACTTTTTTCAAGTTTAATCAGTCTTCTCTCAGTAAACACCTGTATTTACAAAGGTTTCTGAGTTTATCTCCAATTATAGTTTATTGTTTTTGGTTCCAAGTTTGATGAGTTTACTTTTTTGTGAGGTCATATTTCTGATGTAGTTTCTAAAATCAAAAATAAAACAGCAGTAGACCTAAAGTTTCAAGTGTGACCCACACATTCACAGCTGTGATGGCTATGAGGAGAGACTCCTTCTGCTTGAGAAAAGTAGAGGGAAGGGTAAAGGGGACTTTGTCTTACAGCTTATGTACCAGCTCAGCCACAGTGAAATGGAGCAGCAACCAGTCCATAGGGGTCCCCGAATTCAGGCCTTGGCTCCTAGAAGACATTTCTGGGCCTACTTTGGGACAGAGGGAAGCCCGCTGCCTTCTGTCCTGAAGTGTGAGTCTAAGGCCTGGAAGCATTCACCATAAGCTGACGGAAGAGACCCTGGGCTTCAAGAGAACATCTGCAGTTTCCTGGCAACACTCCACCTGGGCTGGTGATGGTAATGGACATGGGGAGAAACTCCTCTGCTTGGGAAAAGGGGAGAGAAGCATGGGAAGGACTTTGTCTCGGGGTTTGGGTGGCAGCTCAGCCACAGTAGAATAGTGCGTCAAGTAGTTTTCTAAGGTTTCCAGACCCTGGCTCCCAGATGGCACCTCTGAACTCACTAGGGACTGGGGGAAATCGCTGTCCTTAAGGGAAGGACACAAGCCTGGCTGGGTTCATCAACTGTAATTGTAGAGAACCAGGGTCTTGAGAAAACATAGATGGTAGCCAGCCAGTGGTTACAGGGGGCCTTGGGCAAGACCCAGTGCTGCGCTAACTTCAGATCTGACCCAGTACACTTCCAGTAGTGGTATCCACAGAGGTGCTTGTGTCACTTCTCCTCTAGCTTCAGGCAGCTCAGCCCAAAGAAAGAAACTGTGTTTGATTGAAATAAATTAAGGAAAGAGAAAAAAGAGTCTGTGCCGAGTAATCCAGAGTAGTCTTCTGGATCTTGTCTAACACCACCAAAGTGGTACCTCTGCAAATCTGCAAGAACAATAGTATTACTGAGCTTAGAGTGTCCTCTAAGGCAGATTGGACTTCAGTGACCACAAACTTAGACCACAGCACCCAAATTCTTTTAAATACCTGGAAAGCCTTCCCTAGAAGGATGGGTACAAAGAAGCCCAGACTGCAAGGATTACAATAGATACCTAATTCTTCAATGCTCAGACATCAACAAACATCTGTAAGCCTTAAGACCACCCAGAGAAACATGACCTCACCAAGCTAAATAATGCACTATAGAATAATCCTGGAGAGACAGCAATATGTGACCTGTTAGGCAGAGAATTCAAAACAGCTGTTTTGAGGAAATTCAAAGAAAGTGCTAAAGGAAAAAACCCTTCTTTTATCCTAGAGTAATATATACAGCAAAAATATCTTTCAGCTATGAGGGTGAAATAAAGACTTTCTCATACAAACAAAAGCTGAGAAATTTTGTCAATGCCAGACCTTTCCTACAAAAAAATGTGGAAAGGAATTCCTCAATCTGAAAGAAAAGCATGTTAATAAACAAGAAGAAATCATCTGAATATACAAAACTTACTGGGAACAGTAAGTACACTGAAAAGCACTGTAATTGTGGTGTGTAAAATACTCGTATCTTTTGTAGAAAGATAAAGAGATGAACTGACCAAAAATAATAATTACAACAACTATTCAAGACATACATCGTACAAAAATATATATAAATAGAAAAAAAATAAGAAAGTGAGGGGATGAAGTTAAAATATAGAGTGTTCATTAGTTTTACTTTTGGCTGTTCATTATTTTGTTTAAGTAATCAGTGTTAATTTGTCGTTGGTTTAAAATAATGGGTTATAAGATGTTATTTGCAAGCCTCATGATTAAAAATATATGATATATACACCAAAAACAAAACACAGGAAATTAAAGCACACTACCAGAGTAAATCTCCTTCACTAAAAGGAAGACAGCAAGAAATAAGAGAAGGAAGACAAGACCACAAAACAACCAGAAAACAGATAACAAAATGGCAGAAGTAAGCCTTTACTTATTAATAATAACATTGAATGTAAATGGACTAAACTCACCAATCAAAGACATAGAGTTAAAACACACACAGAGTGAAAATTAAGGAATAGAAAAATGTATTCCATGCAAATGAAAAGCAAAAAATGTAGTAGCTATACTTGTATCACACAAAATAACATTTAAGACAAAACTACAAAAGAGGCAAAAAAATGTAATTATATAATGATAAAGGGGTGAATTCAGCAAGACGTTTTAACAACTGGTAAATATATACGCATCTAACACTGGAACACCCAGATATACAATGCACATATTATGAGAGCTAAAAAGAGAGCGAGAACTCAACACAACACTAACTGAAGGCATATCACCTCATTTTCAGCATGAAAAGATCATTCAGACAGAAAATCAACAAAGAAACATTGGACTTAATCTGCACTATAGACCAAATGGACACGATAGACATTTAAAGAACATTTCATCCCATGGCTGAATAATAAACATTCTTCTCTTCAGCACATGTATAATTTTCAAGGAGAGACCATATGTTAGACTACAAGCTAAGTCTTAAAGCATTCAAAAAATTGACATAACATCAAGCATCTTTTCTGACAACAATGGAATAAAATAAGAAATCAATACCAAGAGGAATTTTGGAAACTATACAAACACAAGGAAATTAAACAATACGCTTCTGAATAACAAGTGTGTCAATGAAGAAATTAAGAAGAAATCTAAAAAATTTCTTGAAAAAAATATAATGGAAGCACAATGCAACAAAACCTGTGGGATTAAAAAAAAAAAAAAGCAACATTAACATGCCTACACTATAAATGCCTACACAAAAAAGTAGAAAACCATCCAATATACAACCTAAAGATGCATCTTAAAGAACTAGAAAACCAAAAGCAAATCAAACCCGTAGTAGAAAAGGCATCTTAAAGCTAACAGCAGAAATAAATGAAGTTGAAACAAAAAGAACAATATAAAAGGTCAAATAAATTAAAAGCTGACTTTTAGAAAAGTTAAACAAAATTGGCAAACCTTTAGTCAGACTAACTATGAAACAAAGAGAAAATAAATAAATAAATAAAACATGAAAAAGGAGGCATTACAACAAACACCACAGAAATTCAAATAATCATTAGAGACTACTATGAGAAACTGCATGCCCATAAATTAGAAAAACAAAAAGAAATGAATAAAATCCTAGACACATACAATCTGATAAGACTGAACAATGAAGAAATCTAAAACCTGAATAAACCAGTAACAAGTCAAAATTATTCTAAGCAAGGTGAATAAAACTGGAGGAGTCACATTACCTAACCTCAAATTATGCTATAAGTATATTAGCCAAAACAGCACGGCATAATGACAGACACATAGATCAAGATAATAGAATAGAGAACACAGAAACAAATCCATACACATACAGTAAACTCATTTTAGACAAAGGTGCCAAGAACATATATTGGACCTAGGCAGTTTCTTCAATAAATGGATCTGGGAAAACTGAATATCCATAAGCAGAAGAATGTAACTAGACCCCTATCTCGTGTCATATACAAAACTCAAATTAAAAGGAATTAACGACTTAAATCTAAGACTTAAAAACTATGAAACTACCACATGAAAACACTGGAGAAACTCTCCAGCACATGGGTCTTGATAAAACTTCTTGAGCAATACTCCACAAGCACAGGCAACCAAAGCAAAACTGGTAAAATGAGATCACATCAAGTTTAAAAGCTTTTGCACAGCAAAGAAAACAATTAACCAAGTGAAGAGACAACCCACGGAATGGGAGAAAATATTTGCAAACTACCCATCTGACAAGTGATTAATAATCAGAATATATAAGGAGTTCAAACAACTCCACAAGAAAAACATCTAAAACTCTTGTTAAATATGGGCAAATGGTCTGAATAGACATTTCTCAAAAGAAGCCCTACAAAAGGCAAACAGGTTTGTGAAAAGATGCTCAACATCCCTGTTCATCAGATAAATGATAATCAAAATTGCTCAACATCACTTATCATCAGATAAATGCAAATTAAAGCTACAATTAGATATCATCTCACCCCAGTTAAAATGGCTTTTATTTAAAAGGCAGACAATTACAAATACTGACAAGGATGTGAAGAAAAGGGAACCCTACTACACTGTTGGTGGGAATATAAATTAATACAACTACTATGGAGAACAGTGTGGAGGTTCCTCAGGAAACTAAAAATATAGCTATCATATGATTCACTAATCCCACTGTTAGGTATATACCCAAAAGAAAGGAAATCTGTGTATCGAAGAGATATCTGCACTCCCATGTTTATTGCAGTGGTATTCACAATGCCAAGATTTGGAAGCAACCTGTGTTCATTAACGATTAATGGATAAAGAAAATGTGGTATACATACACAATGGATTACTCTTCAGCTGTCAAAAAGAATGAGATTCCATCATTTGCAACAACATGAATGGAATGGCATGTGCTTGTTAAGTGAAATAAGCCCAGCACAGAAAGAAAAACCTTCACATGTTCTCATTTAATTGCAGGAGCTAAAAATTATAACCATTATACTCGTGAAAATAGCAGAGTGGTGGTTACCAGGTACCAGGAAGGGTGATGGGGGTTTGGGTAGGGTAGTGTGGATGATTAATGGTTATAAAAAATAGAAAGAATGAATAGGGTCTCATATTTGATAGCACAACAGAGTGACTGTTGTCAATAATAATTTAATTGTAGATTTAAAAATAACTAGATATAATTGAATTGTTTGTGACATAAAGGATAAAATCTTCAGTTGATGGATACTCCATTTATCCTGTTGTGATTATTACACATTGTATGCCTGTATCAAAATATCTCATACACTCTATAAATATATATGCCTAATGTGTATGCACAAGCTTTTAAAATAATTCAATGAAAATGATATTGTTTGGTCTATAAATATAGCAGTAGAAATGTTGAGAAGTTGAGAAGTGTTTCTATTATGAATATATTTTGGAGATAAAGAAAATCAAATTTTCTGACTTACCTTTTTTTTTTTTTTTTTTAATTTAAAGATGGAGCCTCACTCTGTTGCCCAGACTGGAGTTCTTGGCTCACTGCAACCTCTACCTCCTAGGTTCGAGAGATTCTCCTGCCTCAGCCTCCCTAGTAGCTGGGACTATAGGCGGGCACCACCACACCCAGCTAATTTTTGTATTTTTAGTAGAGACAGGGTTTCACCGTGTTGGCAAGGATGATCTCAATCTCTTGACCTTGTGATCCGCCTGCCTTGGCCTCCCACAGTGTGGGGATTACACGTGTGAGCCACCGTGCCTGGCCTGACTTAACTTTTTATCTGTTATTTGTTTATCTGGATTTTTTTTTTTTTCTGTGTATTGCCTATTTACCACGACAGTCCTACTTTTCCACGGAGATTTCACTTTTCTTTCTTGATTTGTATAATTTTTTTTTATATTTTTTTATATTTTTATATTTTTTATATATTTTTTTATATACTTTAAGTCTAGGGTACATGTGCATAACGGCAGGTTTGTTACATATGTATACTTGTGCCATGTTTGTGTGCTGCACCCATCAACTCGTCAGCACCCATCCAAGTTATCATTTATATTCAGGTATTTTTTTTTTTTTTTTTAGATGGAGCCTTGCTCTGTCTCCCAGGCTGGAGTGCAGTGGCCGGATCTCAGCTCACTGCAAGCTCAGCCTCGCCCGGGTTTAGGCCATTCTCCTGCCTCAGCCTCCCGAGCAGCTGGGACTACAGGTGCCAGCACCACGCCCAACTAATTTTTTTGTATTTTCGGTAGAGACGGGGTTTCACTGTGTTAGCCAGGATGGTCTCGATCTCCTGACCTCGTGATCCGCCTGCCTTGGCCTCCCAAAGTGCTGGGATTACAGGCGTGAGCCACAATGCCTGGCCATAATTTTTTTTTTTTTTTTTTTTTATTCTGGATACAAATCTTTTGTTCTACATATGTAGAAAATATCTACTTCCAGTTTTTTAGATTTTTTTTAACCGAATCTATATTGTCTTTAACTGTAGGAAGTGATTTTTAATTTTGTGAAATCTCAATTTCTTAATATTTCAATCTAATTCTTATTTTTTTATATCTTGTTGAAGATATTTCCCATTTCATTGCTGCATCATAAGGATTAATATCCTAGACTTTTTTCTAATTGTTTCATTATGTTTTGTACATCATCAAAAATTGATTATTGTCTTTGGCATGATGTCATCATTTTATATTTAACACGGAAAATTAATTACCTCAAAATATAAATTTGACTTGTAGTGCCATACTAAATGTTGTTTCCATAATAGCATGAAACTATTTCTGAGCTGTGTTTCCATTGATCAGTGTGTTACTTTGTGTGTGATAATTTTATAGATTTATAATAAAACCTGGTATCTGTTAGGACAATTTCTTTCATCTGGCATAGTTTTTCAAAATTGAATTCTCTATTCTGTGCTTTTATTCAGCCAAGTAAAGTTTAGAATCAACAGTCTATCAAATTGTGCAGAAAATTTTGTTAAGATTGTCATTTATATGCACAAAATTGGTCAATTTACTTTGGAAGAATTGATATATTTATGATATTTATTTTCTCATCTATTAACATAGTACATGTCTTTTTTTAGTTTGTTTTTGAATAATACTTTATACTCTGTTTGGAAATCATTTTATGTAAAATGACATAATAGTAGATTGTAAAGATGAACCATTATTATTCCTGAAGAACTTATGGTTGGAAATACGGGTTGTTTTTAATCTTTAGTTATAATAAGTATCATCAAAAGTAATATTGCTGATATATCATTTCACAATTGTTCAAGTGTATGTATGATATAGATTCCTAAAAGTTGGGTTATAATATAAAACAGTAAATATATAATTTTGCTAAATTTTGAAAATTTTTTCTCTATATTAATTATGCAATTTTTGCATTCCGCTACAATGTGTTAGCACGCTGAGATTTCCACTACCTCACTAACAAATGTGTTATGAAAATATTAGATGTTTGCAAATGTAGTGAGTGATGTTAGTTCAGTGTGTTTTAAATTTATAGTTCTCATTTTATGATATAGTATAAGCAGCTAATTATATATTTATGCTAATATAAATCATCATATATTTTGTCCATATTCATACCATTTTTTGTCATCTTCATCTCAATTTTTCACAGACTTTTGTATTGTTAATCCTACCTCACCTTAAGTATTATAGTTGGCAAATAACTTTTCCAAAATTGTAATGACATTCTTTGACTTAGTTTGTAGTATTTACATTTTGCTTTATTTACCTTTGTATTATTAATTGTTACTCTGACATCCACATTAAATGTTGCTACACCATCCATATTTTCACCAGTTATTTAAAATGCTACCTTTATTAAATACTACATTTCTATAAATCTTGGTATTTTGTTGGATCTCTATTCTGTTTCATGAGTTTTTCCAACATTTGTAAACAATTTCCATATATTCTTAACTATAGAGACTGTATAAAATGTTTCAATTTCTGGTATGTCTAATCTCCCTGATATGATTTGGATGTTTTGTCCTCCTCCCAATCTCATGTTGAAATGTGACCTCCAGTGTTGAAGGTGGGGCCTAGTGGGTGATAATTGGGTCATGGAGCCAGATCCTTCAAGAATGGCTTAGTGTCTCCCTCATGTTAATGAGTGAATTCTCACTCTGAGTTTGCGTGAGTTCTGGTTTCTTAAAAGAGTATAGCACCTCCCCACTCTCTCTCTTGATCATTCTCGCCATGGGATATGTCAGCTCCTCTTTGCCTTCCCCCGTGATTGTAAGCTTCCTTAAAGCCCTCACCAGAAGCAGATACCAGCACTAGGCTCCTTGTACATCCTGCAGAACTGTAAGCCCAAGTAAGCCCCTTTTCTTAGTAAATTACTCAGCCTCAGGTATTCCTTTATAGCTATGCAAATGGATTAACACACCCTCCTTTTTTGTTTTTTCCTCATTTTTCTGATTAATGATCTTTATTTAATTTTCTATCAGAATTTTATTCATCTCATTTTGTTCCAGGGGAAGAAACAGATGTGACTATTTTTCATGTACTCATGACACATATGTAAATTAACTGTGGAGAAAACAAAATCTTTAGAATATTGAAGCTTCCTATCTAAGAATATGATATCTCCTTCATTGGTTTCTCTCTTCTTTTGTGTGTTCTAAAAGTGGTTAAATGTTTAACATTACAGTCGTAAAGGCGTTGCTGATTTCTTATTAACTTTATGCCTTGATATTTTAGCAAATTTGTTGCCATTACAAATTAGATCTTCATTTCCATTTAATAATCTAAATGGTTATGCTTTTGTATATGACATCCATTGATTTCATACATGAATTTTCCTATATTGCAATATGCAATTCTTTTTAGTAGAAATATTACTTGTAATAGGTTTTTTAATAGATTGTTTTTGATCTTCTAGATATACAATATCTAAATATATAACCTACCTGTTTACATATGGCATCTTTCTCTATCAACTGAGATACACAAACACATATGTTCGAATTTCATTTTATCAAGGGTTTTTATGTTGAATTGGTGTTTTGGTTTTGGTGCACATTTTGATATGAGTTTTTTTTCTCTTTATAATGTTTAATACTTTCATGGAAATTTAACATAGTAGTCTAACTCAAGTTCAATTCTGTGAATAGTACCTGACAAATATGTAACTTGATTTAATTTCCAAATAAGCAACGAATATTAAAATCCCTACAGTAATAGAATGTTTTTCTCACAAGTCATCTGTGCATACATCAGAACCCACATCCCCACAATCTTTTTCAAAATTTTAGATTTCACTTCACTGAACTATTTGTTTATTATTTGCAGTTATCTCTTGTTTTTAAGTGTGTAGCTTTGTAGTGGTTTTGATTAGGTTGAGCAAATTTCTTCTTTTTTAATTATTGTTGTTCTTCTCATGGTTTTGAACAATGTCTTAGCCATTTTGCACGTATATAATTTCTTACTAATTTTAAGATCATTTGGCAAGTCCCCTAAACACTTTTTGGAATTTTTACAATTGAAATTTTATTGAATTTATTGATTAATACAGGCAGAATTGAAACTTCAAATTATGTATATTTTCTCATCCATGAACATGTCTTTCCATTTATTCAGAATTTCTTGTCTAAACTACAGTAAATTTCCAAAATTTTTCCCAAAAAAATGATGGACTTTTGAGTCCATGTCTTTGCTGTTGTAAATTTGCCAAGACTTTTACCAACACAGAGAATTTTCATTCTATCCCACCTTCCTGGAAACTCACCTGATATTTGAATCCTAGCTCCTTCTTCTTACTGTGGTCTCAGATGATGTGTTACCCTTTTAGAGAGGCTTCCCTTATACCACTCCCCAATGTAGCTTTGTAGTCTGTATATTTCAACTTACATTATTTACTGAAAAGTTCTTATATGATAGAAATCTGAAATTTTTCTGATTGCGACAACAAATCTGTTTATTATATCGATCTATGTATTCTAAAGAAAGCTCTCAGAAAGCAAATAATTTCATTTATTTTTACTGCTAATATTTTCTCAGCTAAAAATAGTGCTTGGCACAGAAATCACTAAAATTTTGTTAGTGAAGGAAGGTTCATCAATGAGGAAGCTGTATTTTATTTTTTGATATAATATGTTAAAATACATTCCTTGTTGTCAAAAGACATGGAAAATTCTACACATGAGTTTCACAGTAGAATACATTTTAAATTATCCCTTCATCTCCTTCTATATACATTCCTATTCTCAATACTTCCAGCATTTTCATCTTTAAGTTTCTTCAAGTAGAATGTCTATATGCCCCTTTACATTTAAATAGGATTTATATTATCTAACATTTAAAGGATAGAGGAATAGAAGAAGTAAGTCGTAGAGGAATCACATTATTATATACCTTTTTAATTTTCTCCACAAAAATAATATAATGTCATTGAAAATAAGTGTAGATATTAGGCCATAAATGATATATACTGGTAAGTATTAGAATGATATCTAAAAGGTAAAACATCATAGTATGTGACAGTGGCAGAGTGTAAAGCCTTATGAGGAATTTTAATACTATTATATTGGTATTTTCATTTTAATTAATTCCCTAGAAAGCAAATTATTATAATGGTCATAATCATTTGTGTTGATGATCTTCCTTTCCAGCTGGCTCTTTGGCATAGTGACAATTACTTTTTTAAAAACAGCATGTTGCTTATCTTTAAATATTGTTTCATAAAAGGAGAACTTACCACAGACAACATAAAAATGTTTTTGCTGCTAGTCAAAATATGTTCTTAATATTTCTCAGATATTAGTGACAATTGGAGCAGTGACTATTAATGATAATACCTACATTCAGATAGTAAAGATCTAAAAGATTTAAGAGAAAACTAAAGTTAGTTAATTTTGACTAAAGATAACCTGAATTAAGAGATATCAAATTTGATGTGTGAATGTCAGAAAAATTAGGAAAATAAGAAATCTGAGTTATGTTAAAAATCAGCACTGTCATCATGCTTACATAAACACTTATATTTAGTTTACTTTAATGGTATTTCCTATTAATTAAATGATAGAATGTTTTATCAATAATTACTTAAAAATTCTCTTATTTGGTCAGGTGCGGTGACTCATGAGTGTAATCCCAGCACTTTGGGAGGCTGAGGCGGCTGGATCAAAAGATCAGGAGTTTGAGATCCTCCTTGCCAAGATGTTGAAATCCTGTCTCTACTAAAAATACAAAAATTAGCCTGGTGTGGTGGTGTGTGCTTATAATCCCAGCTACTCAAGAGGCTGAGGCTGGAGAATTGCTTGAACCCAGGAGGCAGAGGTTGCAGTGAGCTGAGATCGCGCCATTGTACGCCAGCCTGGGAAACAAAGTGAGACTCCATCACGAAAACAAAACAAAACAAAATTCTGTTATCTGCATATGTTTGCCAGACATGTTGGTGGCTGGGGCAAAAACTGGTCGAAGAACGTATTTTTGCAATGGTCCAGTATAGTTACAGTCCTGTAACGCTCACCAATCACCTCTATATTCTATAGTTGTAAGAAAGCAAAAACATAAAAAGAACTCTAAAATTAGGAAAAAAATCAAGATTGAACTTTAATAGCTTCACTTGTAGATAACATTTAGGCAGAGCATAATTTTCTGATCAATGAGAGTTACCTATGTGTTCAATTCCAGATGTGTTGCTAAATTAGGTTATTACAGAGTATTTAAACCCCTCACAAATTTAGACATCTTGTTTCTATAATTTTTCAAGATGCTCTATATTCAAGATTACCCCTATTCACATTATGTGCATAATATGATACACATAATAAAATTTAAGAAACACTCCAACAAATTCCTGAAATAGATGGCTTATTTTCTTCTTTAGTGCTTTCCAAACAACCTTAATCCACTTCCAAGGGTCTGTTCTCCACCAAGTAGACTCTAGAATAACATGGCAAACGTTTACAAAGAGAGTCCCTTGTGATACAACTTTGTCCTACAAACACATTACCAGGAATCTCCTGTAAGCTGTACAGTAAGAGGACAGAGACGGGATGGGAAGGGTAATGTAAGTTATCCCATTTCCTGGTTTCCCTTTTTCTCATATACTCATAGGCACATGTTTACTTGCACAAAGAGAATAAAGTTCTTTGAATGAAAAGACAGGTTACATTTGATTTTTAGAAACTATTTTCAAGACAGTCCTCTTTGGCTGCTGATGTAGGTGAGCATTTTTGTCTGTTAGTAATGGAGAAAGTAACACACAGAGCTCAAAGAAGAGAGCTGGGGTCTGGAAATGTGATACAAAATGTCCACTGCCACTCTATAAAAACAGCAAATTTTATTATTTAAAAAATGTGGGCCAGGCACGGTGGCTCATGCCTGTAACCCCAGCACTTTGTAAGGCCCAGGTGGGTGGATAACTTGAGGCCAGGAGTTCAAAATCAGCCTGGGCAACATAGCACAACCCCATCTTAGCCTGGCATGGTGGCACACAGCTGTAATCCCAGCTGCTCGGGAGGCTGAAGCATGAAAATCACTTGAATCTCGGGGGATGGAGGGGGAGGGTGCGAGGTGGAGGTTGTGGAGCCAAGATGGCACTTCTTACTCCAGCCTGGGCAACAGAGTGAGACATTGTCTCAAAACAAAAAAAGTGGAATAAGTTAAAAGAATTTATGACAGTAAAATAATAACTGTCTTAAATTGAATACATTTGCTATTTCTATACTTGTCCTAAACACTTGGGATAATGAATTGACTTTTTGCTTTTACTAAGTAAAGCTTTGTCTAATCATGCTTAGTTTATATTAATATGTTGATTTATCCTGGTATTGCTACATAACAGTATCCATTTAAGTCAAATAACTTCCCCCTTACATTAGCTGCATGAATATACCATGAATTAGTATATGCCTAGATGTGGACAAAATGTCTGAACTTGACCTGTTCACTATTTAAAAATTCCAAACACAAGGAGTATTTTTCTTCATTCTGTATAATGACTTCAATTATGAGATTTTATTTTAATTTCTCTATATAAACTGAATTCAACATCCTTAAAAGATTGTGTCAATAATTCTTATTTCACTCTCCTAAGCTTGAGAGTTAAAGAGGG
Organism: Rhinopithecus bieti; assembly: GCF_001698545.2. Lineage (NCBI taxonomy): Eukaryota > Metazoa > Chordata > Mammalia > Primates > Cercopithecidae > Rhinopithecus > Rhinopithecus bieti. Next base: position 884,458 of record NW_016826568.1, read on the forward strand.
AAAATGTAGCATGGAAGCCTTTTAAATAGGCAAGTTTTTATTAATATTTATAGATTTGTGTAAAAAATGTGACCTGTATTTCTTCAACTGTTGATCTCAGGAAAATAAGTGTTTTATTTGAAATATCTAAAATTTGATCGAAGGTGGTTTGCTGCACCTGTTGACCAGTTCTCTAACATCCCTCCCCTCACCCTCCACCCCCAACAGGCCCTGGTGTGTGTTGCTCCCCTCTTTGTGTCCATGTGTTCTCCATGTTCAACTCCCACTTATGAGTGAGAACATGTGGTGTTTAGCTTTCTGTCTCTATGTTAGTTTGCTGATGATGATGGCTTCCAGTTTCATCCATGTCCCTTCAAAGGACATGATGTGTTTCCTTTTTATGATTGCGTAGTATTCCATGGTGTATCTGTACCATATTTTCTTTATTCAGTCTCTCAATGATGGACATTTGAATCTATGTCTTTGCTATTGTAAATAGTGCTACAATTAACGTATGTGTGCATGTGTTTTTATAGTAGAATGATTTACATATTTCTTTTAGTATATGTCCAATAATGGGATTGTTGAGTCAAATGGTATTTATGTTTCTAGATCCTTGAGGAATCACCTACTGTCTTCCACAATGGTTGAACTAATTTACACTCCCACCAATAGTGTAAAAGCTTCCCCATTTCTCCACATCCTCTCCAGTATCCGTTGTTTCCTGACTTTTCAATAATTGCCATTCTGACTGGTGTGAGATGGTATCTTGTGAGGTTTGGATGTCCTTTTCTTGGATGATGAGTGATGTTGAGCTTTTTTTCACATATTTGTTGGCCATGTAAATTTCTTCTTTTGAGAATTGTCTGCTTCTCAAAAGAAGACATTTATGCAGCCAACAGACACATGAAAAAATGTTCATCAACACTAGCCATCAGAGAAATGCAAATCAAAACTACAATGAAATATCATCTCACACCAGTTAGAAAGGTGATCATTAAAAAGTCAAGAAACAACAGTTGCTGGAGAGGATGTGAAGAAATAGGAACACTTTTACACTGTTGGTGGGACTGTAAAATAGTTCAACCATTGTGGAAGACAGTGTGGGGATTCCTCAGGGATCTAGAACTAGATATACCGTTTGACCCACCCATCCCATTACTGGGAACATACCCAAAGGATTATAAATCATGTTACTATAAAGACACATGCACACGTATGTTTATTGTAGCACTATTCACGGTAGTAAAGGCTTGGAACCAACCCAAATGTCCAACACATGATAGACTGGATTAAGAAAAATGTGGCACATACACCACCATGGAAACTATGCAGCCCTAAAAAATGACCGAGTTCATGTCCTTTGTAGGGGACATGGATGAAGGCTGGAAAACCCATCATTTCTCAGGCAAACTATCACAAGGGCAAAAACCAAACACTGCATGTTCTCGCTCATCATGTCAGAATTGAACAATGAGAAACACGGGACACAGAAAGGGGAACATCACACAATGGGAACCTGTCATGGGATGGGGGGAGAAGAGGGAGGGATACATATAGGAGATATACTTAATTAAATGATGAGTTAAATGGGTAGCAGCATACCAATCATGGCACATTTATATCATATGTAACAAACCTGCCACGTTCGTGCAAACATATATACCCTAGAACTAAAGTATAAAAAATAAAAAAAAAGAGAATGTCTGTTCACCGACATCCCTTGCTCACTTTGGGGCTGTTTGTTTTATTCTTGTAAATATGTTTAAGTTCCTTGAAAATTCAGGATATTAGACCTTTGTCAGAAGGGTATATTGCAAACATTTTCTCCCATTCTGTGGGTTGCCTCTTCACTCTGATGATAATTTCTTTTGCTGTGCAGAAGCTTGTTAGTTTCATTAAATCCCATTTGTCAATTTTGGCTTTTATTGCCATTGCTTTTGGTGTTTTTATCATGAAGTCTTTGCCCATACCTATGTCCTGAATGCCATTGCCTGAGTTTTCTTCCAGGGTTTTTATGGTTTTGGGTTTTACATGTAAGTCTTTAATCCATCTTGAGTTAATTTTTGTATAAGGTGTAAGGAAGGGGTCCAGTTTCAGTTTTCTGCATATGGCCAGCTAGTTTTCTCAGCACAATTTACTGATTAGAAGTTCCTTTTCCCATTGCTTGTTTTCATCAGATTTGTCAAAGAGCAGATGGTTGTAGATGTGTGATGTTGTTTCTGAGGTCTCTGTTCTGCTCCATTGGTCTATATGTCTGTTTTGGTACCAGTACCATGCTGTTTTGGTTACTGTAGCCTTGTAGTATAGTTTGAAGTCAGGTAGTATGATGCCTCCGACTTTGTTTGTTTTGCTTAGGATTGTCTTGGCTATATGAGGTCTTCTTTGATTCCATATGAAATTTAAAGTAGGTTTTTCTAATTCTGTGAAGAATGTCAATGGCAGTTTGATGGGAATAGCATTGAATCTACAAATTACTTTAGACAATATGGCCATTTTCATGATATTAATTCTTCCTATCCATGAGAATGGAATATTTTTTCCATTTGTGTGTGCCCTCTCTTATTTCCTTGAGTAGTGGTTTGTAGTTTTCTTTGAAGAGGTCCTTCACATCACTTGTCAGCTGTATTCTTAGGTATTTTATTCTTTTTGTAGCAATTGTGAATTGGAGTTCATTCATGATTTGGCTCTCTGCTTGACCATTGTTGTTGTAAAGTCATGCTTGTGGTTTTTGCACACTAATTTTGCACCCTGAGATTTTGCTTATCAGTTCCAGAAGTTTTGGGGCCGAGATGATGGGGTTGTCTAAATATAAAATCACATCATCTGCAAACAGATGCAACTTGGCTTCCTCTCTTGCTCTTTGAATACCCTTTATTTCTTTCTCTCATCTGATTGCCTGGACCAGAACTTCCAGTACTATGTTAAAAAGGAGTGGTGGGAGAAGACATCATTGTCTTGTACCGGTTTTCAAAGGAAATGCTTCCAGTTTTTGCCCATTCAGTATGATATTGGCTGTGGGTTTGTCATAAATAGCTCTTAGTATTTTGAGATACGTTCTATCAATATCTGGTTTATTGAGAGTTTTTAACATGAAGGGATGTTGAAACTTATAAAAAGCCTTTTCTGTGTCTATTTAGATAATCATGTGTTTTCTGTCTTTGTTTTGGTTTATGTGATGGATTATATTTATTGATTTGCCTATGTTGAACCAGCCTTGCATCTCAAGGATAAAGCTGACTTGATCATGGTGGATAAGTTTTTTGATATGTTGCTGGATTTTGCTTGCCAGTATTTTATTGAGGATTTTCAAATCAATATTCATCAGGAAGATTGGACTGAAGTTTTCTTTTTTTATTGTGTATGATCCCAGTTTGGTATTAGGATGATGCTGACTTTATAAAATGACATAAGGAGGAATCCCTGCTTTTCGATTGTTTGGAATAGTTTCAGAAGGAATGACAGCAGTTCCCCTTTGTATTTCTGGTAGTATTCATCTGTGAATCTGTCTGGTCCTGGGCTTTTTGTTGTTGTTGGTAGGCTATTAATTATTGCCTCAAATTCAGAACTTATTATTGGACAATTCAGGGATTCAATTTATTCCTGGTTTAGTCTTGGTAGGGAGTTTGCATCCAGGAATTTATCCATTTCCTCTAAATTTTCTAGGCTATTTGCATAGAGATGTTTATAGTATTCTCTGATGGAAGTTTGTATTTCTGTGGGGTCAGAGGTGATATCCTCTTTGTTATTTTTTATTGTGTCTATTTGATTCTTCTCTCTCTTCTTCTCTATTTGTGTAGCTAGCAGTCTATCTATTTTGTTATTAAAAAAAAAACAGCTCCTGGATTTGTTGATTTTTTTGGAAGGTATTTTGCGTCTGTCTCCTTCAATTCTTCTCTTCTCTTAACTATTTTTTGTCTTCCTCTGGGTTTTGAATTTGTTGGCTCTTGTCTCTCTAGTTCTTTTAATTGCAATGTTAGGGTGTCAATTTGAGATCTTTCTAGTTTTCTGATGTGGGTATTCAGTGGTATAAATTTCCCTCTTAACACTGCTTTAGCTGTGTCCCTAAGATTCTGGTACGTTGTCTCTTTGTTTTTATTTGTTTCAAAGAACTTCTAGATTTCTGCCTCAATTTCATTATTTACCCAGGATTCATTCAGAAGCAGTTTGTCAATTTCCATAAAACTGTGTGAGTTTGAGTGAGCTTCTCAATCTTGAGTTCTAATTTGATTGCACTGTGGTCTGTGAGACTGTTTGTTATGATTTCAGTATTTTGCGTTTGCTGATGAGTATTTCACTTCCAATTATGTGGTCTATTTTATTATAAGTGCCATGTGGCACTGAGAAGAATGTATATTCTGTTGATTTGGGGTAGAGAGTTCTGTAGACGTCTACTAGGTCCACTTGATCCATAGCTGAGTTCAAGTCCTGAATATTCTTGTTAAATTTCTATCTCATTGATTTGCCTCATATCAAGAGTGGGGTGTTAAAGTCTCCCATTATTGTAGCATGAGAGTCTTCAGTCTCTCTATAGGTCTCTAAGAACTTCTTTTATGAATCTGGGTTCTCTTGTATTGGTGCTTATATATTTAGAATAGTTAGCTTTTCTTGTTGAATTCTTCCCTTTACCATTATGTAATGCCCTTCTTTGTCTTTTTTTTGATGTGCATTGGTTTAAAGTCTCTTTTGTCAGAAACTAGGATTGCAACCCTTGCTTTTATTGCTTTCCAATTTTTTGGTAAATTTTTCTCCACCCCTTTATTTTGAGCCAGTGTGTGTCTTTGCATGCAGGATAGGTCTCCTGAATACAGCACACCAAAGGGTCTTGACTCCTTATCCAATTTGTCAGTTCTTGTCTTTTGATTGGGGGCATTTAGTCCATTTACATTTAAGGTTAGCATTGTAATGTGCGAATTTGATCCTGTTATCATGATGCTATTTGGTTATTTTCCATACGTGTTGATGAAATTTCTTTGTGGTGTTTTTAAAGTGGTCTTTATATTGGTCTTTATACTTTGGTGTGTTTTTTGCAGTTGCTGGTACCAGGTTTTCCTTCCCGTATTTAGTGCTTCTTTCAGGAGCTCTTGCAGGGAAATCCTGGTGGCAATAAAATTCCTCAGCATTTGCTTGCCTGGAAAGGATTTTGATTCTCCTTTGCTTCTGAAGCTTAGTTTGGATGGATATGAAATTCTGGGTTGAAAATCCTATTCTTTAAGAATGTGGAATATTGGACCCCCACCTCTTCTGGCTTGTAGAGTTTCTGCTGAGAGGTCCGCTGTTAGTCTGATGGGCTTCTCTTTGTAGGTGACTTGGCCTTTCTCTCTGGCTGAGCTTAACAGTTTTTCCTTCAGTTCAACCTTGGAGAATCTGATGATTATGTGTCTTGGGGTTGGTCTTCTCATGTATCTTAATAGTGTTCTCATTATTTACTGAATTTTCATGTTGGCCTGTCTTGCTAGATTGGGGAAGTTCTCCTGGATAACATCCCAAAGTGTGTTTTCCAGCTTGTTTCCATTCTCCTAGTCTCCTTCTTGTACTCCAATCAATCATAGGTTCAGTCTCTTTTTGAAGTTCCATATTTCTTGGAGGCTTTATATATTCCTTTTAATTCTTTTTTCTCTATTATGGTCTACATGTCTTATTTCAGTAAAGTGGCCTTCAAACTTTGATATCCTTTCCACCTCTCAGTCATTTTGGCTGTTGATACTTGTATATTCTTCTCAAAGTTCTCATGCTGTTTTTCAGCTCCATCAGGTCGTTTATGTTCCTCTTTCAACTGGTTATTCTAGTTAGCAATTCCTCTAATCTTTTGTCAAAGTTCTTAACTTCTTTGCATTGGATAAGAACATGCTCTTTTAGCTCATTGTAGTGTTTTACTACCCATTCTCTGAAGTCCACTTCTGTCAATTCATCCATCTGATCTTCCGTTCAGTTTTGTGCCCTCAATGGAGAGCTGTTGCAATCATTTGGAGAAGATGCACTCTGGCCTTTTGGGTTTTCAGCATTTTTTCATTGATTCTTTCTCATCTTTGTGCGTTTGTCTAGTTTCAGTCTTTGAGGTTGCTGACACTTGGATGGGGTTTTGTGGGGACCTTTTTGTTGTTGTTGTTGATGGTGCTGTTCTTCCTTTCTGCTTGTTCGTTTTTCTTTCAATAGATCCTTCTTCTGTAGAGCTGCAGCAGTTTTCTGGGGGTTTACTTCAGGCCCTATTCATCTGATTCATCCCCGTGCGTGGAGGTGTCACTCAAGGAGGCTGGAGAGGAGCAAAGATGTGTGTCTGTTCCTTATTCTGGGACCTCTGATTTCAAGGGGCACCAACGTGATGCAGGTAGGACTGTTCATGTACAGGGTGTCTAATCAACCTCTGTTGGATGACCTCATCTAAGTATTCTTTCTGATGCAAATTTATTTAATGCTGCTCTGTAATACCTCACTGGATGTTTAGATTCCTGAATTATTTCTGTTATATGAAATAGAATCAATAACAAATAAATTCACAGTTGAAAAAGATTGGGGTAAATAATATTCCTTTTTTTTCAATTTATTAATGACAAATTTGAGTTACATAAAATTTAACTAAATTTTAATAGAGCCATCCTAGAACTTACCTCTTCTAATCATATGGAACTCATTTTTAACCACTTTGCACTTTCTCTTAAATACTAGAATTATCTGAGTTATTCTGATTCTAAACTTGAGAATGTCATAAAAAGCAAGAAAGCAACTGAATTGTCCTCCTGAAAGTAGGCATAAATTAAATATTAAGTTCCTTCACATTGGCTATTTTTTTCTCAAGTTTAAAATTATTTTATTTAACCTCTATTTCCAAATGCTAAAAATATGTTAATGAGAAGAGAAATCTGAAAAAAACAAAAATGATAAGTAATAACCAGAGTTAAGATGAACAAAAATAGTAAATCTAACTTAAAATATTCTAAGAAACTTAATTTATATTTACCCTTGAATCTGTCAAATAATACCTACAAATTCAAAAAACAAGAGATGTTCATTATATTCCTTATTAAAGTAATGCAAATTTTCTACTATCAAAATTTTGTGTTTGATTCCATTTCAGAGTTGAATCATTTATGCTTTATGACTGCATGTATAGTACATATTTATAAAAGTAATGACAGAATCTTCCCATTCAGTTTTCCTTTTGTTTGTCTTCATCCATTTTAGAAGTATGAGTGTATGAAAGGATAATTGATAAAGTTTTATTCTAAGCAGTGTGAAACCAGAAAATAAAAATCAACTTTACCATATCTAATTCACAACAAAAGTGAAAATTAATTCAGAAAACCACATTAAGTACATGGAATTATGGAATATTCTTTCTCTCTCTCTCTCTCTCTCTCTCTTGTGTGTGTGTGTATGTGTGTGTGTGTGCCTTCAAAATTTTTAGTTTAAAAGACTTTCAAAAGAATTTCTTCAAACCCAAATAACATCTGATCAATCAATGATAATGAGGGTGATAATAAGAATATTATTTTCTTTGCACATGGTATACTTTGCTCTCCATGCAAAAACAGTGATGGTGAATGTTAGATGTTACATACCTACTGACATAGTTCTCAATATCCAAAAATGAATTTTCCCACTGTCAGTGCCTGGATTTTGCATGAGCTACACAACATATCTTAGAAGAAGTTGTTCCTTTTAAAAAAATATTTTACAATTATTTCCATCCTCACTGAATGTGCTCATTATCTATCCAGGGGATTTTTGTATTCATTCTGAATCAAAAGGAAGATCATCATTTCCAAGAGATAGTATCAAAAGTCATCAGGATGCAAAATGTTTAGAAAATTTTTAAATTCCTAAGAATGTTTATAATCAGATTTAGATAATGTATTTATTTTATTTTATTTCATTTTTATACTTTAAGTTCTAGGATACAGGTGCACAACGTGCAGGTTTGTTACATAGGTATACATGTGCCATATTGGTTTGTTGCACTCATTAACTCATCGTTTACATTAGGTATTTCTCCTAATGCTATTCTTCCTCCAGCCCCCCACCTCCCGATAGGCCCCAGTATGTGCTGTTCATCACCCTGTGTCCATGTGTTCTCACTTTCAGCACCCACCTATGAGTGAGAATATGTGGTGTTTGGTTTTCTGTCCTTGTGATAGTTTGCTTAGAATGATGGTTTTCAGCTTCATCCATGGCCCTGCAAAGGACAAGAACTCATACATTTTTAAGGTTGCATAGTATTCCATGGTGTATATGTACCACATTTTCTTAATCCAGTCTATCATTGATGGACAATTGAGTTGGTTCAAAGTCTTTGCTATTGTGAACAGTGCCACGATAAACATACGTGTGCATGACTCTTCATAGTAGCATGATTTATAATCCTTTGAGTATATACCGAGTAATGGGATGGCTGGATCAAATGGTACTTCGAGTTCTAGATCCTTGAGGAATCGCCATACTGTCTTCCACAATGGTTGAACTAATTTACACACCCACCAACAGTGTAAAAGTGTTCCTATTGGCCGGGTATGGTGGCTCATGCCTGCAATCCCAGCACTGTGGGAGGCTGAGGTGGGCAGATAAAGAAGTCAGGAGTTAGAGACCAGCCTGACCAACATGGTGAAACCCCTTCTGTACTAAAAATACAAAAATTAGCTGGGTATGTTGGTGTGCATCTGCAATCCCAGCTCCTCAGGAGGCTGCTGCAGGAGAATCTCTTGAAACCGTGAGGCAGAGGTTGCAGTGAGCCAAGATTGCACCACTGCACTCCAGCTTGTGTGACAGAGTGAGAAAAAGAAAAAAAAAAGCTTCCTATTTCTCCACATCTAGTCCAGCATCCATTGTTTCCTGACTTTTTAATGATCACCATTCTAACTAGCATGAGATGGTATTTCATTGTGGTTTTGTTTGCCTTTCTCTGATACCCAGTAAGAATGAACATTTTTTCGTGTGTCTGTTGGCTGCATAAATGTCTTCTTTTGAGAAGTGTCTGTTCATACCCTTTCCCCACTTTTTGATGGATTTTTTTTTTCTTGTAACTTTGTTTAAGTTCTTTGTAGATTCTGGATATTAGCCCTTTGTCAGATGGATAGACTGCAAAAAATTTCTCCCATTCTGTAGGTTGCCTGTTCACTCTGATGGTAGTTTCTTTTGCTGTGCAGAAGCTCTTTAGTTTCATTAGATCCCATTTGTCTGCTTCGGCTTTTGTTGTCATTGCTTTTGGTGTTTTAGTCATGAAGTTTTTGCCTATGCCTATGTCCTGAATGGAATTGCCTAGGTTTTCTTCTAGGGTTTTTATGGTTTTAGGTCTAACATTTAAGTCTTTATTCCATCCTGAATCAATTTTGTACATGGTTTAAGGAAGGGATCCAGTTTCAGCTTTCTACATATGGCTAGCCAGTTTTCCCATGCACCATTTATTGAATAGGGAATCCTTTCCCCATTGCTTGTTTTTGTCAGGTTTGTCAAAGATCAGATGATTGTAGATGTGTGGTATTAATTCTAAGGGCTCTGTTCTGTTCCATTAGTCTATATATCTGTTTTGGTACCAGTATTATGCTGTTTTGGTTACTGTAGCCTTGTAGTATAGTTTGAAGTCAGGTAGCGTGACGCCTCAAGCTTTGTTATTTTGGTTTAGGATTGTCTTGACTATGTGGACTCTTTTTTGGATCCATATGAACTTTAAAGTAGTTTTTTCCAATTCTGTGAAGAAAGTCAATGGCAGCTTGATGGAGATAGCATTGAATCTATAAATTATCTTGGGCAGTATGGCCATTTTCATGATATTGATTCTTCCTNTTTTTGCCTATGCCTATGTCCTGAATGGAATTGCCTAGGTTTTCTTCTAGGGTTTTTATGGTTTTAGGTCTAACATTTAAGTCTTTATTCCATCCTGAATCAATTTTTGTACATGGTTTAAGGAAGGGATCCAGTTTCAGCTTTCTACATATGGCTAGCCAGTTTTTCCATGCACCATTTATTGAATAGGGAATCCTTTCCCCATTGCTTGTTTTGTCAGGTTTGTCAAAGATCAGATGATTGTAGATGTGTGGTATTAATTCTAAGGGCTCTGTTCTGTTCCATTAGTCTATATATCTGTTTTGGTACCAGTATTATGCTGTTTTGGTTACTGTAGCCTTGTAGTATAGTTTGAAGTCAGGTAGTGTGATGCCTCAAGCTTTGTTATTTTGGTTTAGGATTGTCTTGACTATGTGGACTCTTTTTTGGATCCATATGAACTTTAAAGTAGTTTTTTCCAATTCTGTGAAGAAAGTCAATGGCAGCTTGATGGAGATAGCATTGAATCTATAAATTATCTTGGGCAGTATGGCCATTTTCATGATATTGATTCTTCCTATTTATGAGCATGGAATGTTCTTCCATTTCTTTGAGGCCTCTTTTATTTTGTTTAGCAGTAGTTTATAGTTCTCCTTGAAGAGGTCCTTCATATCTCTTGTAAGGTGAATTCCTAGGTATTTTATTCTCTTCGTAGTAACTGTGAATGGAGTTTCACTCATGATTTGGCTCTCTGTTTGTCTCTTCTTGATGTGTAGTAATGCTTGTGATTTTTGTACATTGATTTTGTATCCTGAGATTTTGCTGAAGTTGCTTATCAGCTTAGGGAGATTCTGGGCTGAGATGATGGAGTTTTCTAAATATACAATCATGTCATCTGCAAACAGATACAATTTGACATCCTCTTTTCCTAATTGAATATCCTTTATTTCTTTATCTTGCCTGATTGCCCTGGCCAGAACTTCCAACACTATGTTGAACAGGAGTGGTGAGAGAGGGCATCCTTTTTTTGTGCTGGTTTTCAAAGGGAATGCTTCCAGATTTTGCCCATTCAGTATAATATTGGTTGTGGGTTTGTCATAAATAGCCCTTATTATTTTGAGATACGTTCCATCAGTACCTAGTTTATTGAGAGTTTTTAGCATGAAGGGCTGTTGAATTTTGTTGAAGGTCTTTTCTTCATCTATTGAGATAAATCTTGTGGTTTTTGTTGTTAGTTCTGTTTATGTGATGGATTACATTTATTGATTTGTGTATGTTGAACCAGCCTTGCATCCCAGGGATGAAGTTGACTTGATTGTGGTGGATAAGTTTTGTGATGTGCTGCTGGATTCAGTTTGCCAGTATTTTACTGAAGATTTTCACATTGATATTCATCAGGGATATTGGCCTAAAATTCTCTGTCTTTTTATTGTTGTTGTTGTTGTTGTGTCTCTGCCAGGTTTTTGTATCAGGATGATGCTAGCCTCATAGAATGAGTCAGGGAAGAGTCCCTTTTTTTCTATTGATTGAAATAGTTTAAGAATGAATGGTACCACCTCCTCTTTTTACCTCTGGTAGAATTTGGCTGTGTATCTGTCTGGTCCTGGACTCCTTTTGGTTGGTAGGCTATTAATTATTAACTCAATTTCAGAACCTGTTACTGGTCTATTTAGAGGTTCAGCTTCTTTCTGGTTTAGTCTTGGGAGGGTGTACGGGTCCAGGAATGTATCCATTTCTTCTAGATTTTCTAGTTTATTTGCGTAGAGGTGTTTATAGTATTCTCTGATGGTAACTTGTATTTTTTATTGTAAAGGAACAGAGAAAACCTAAACAAATGGCTATGGCTTTTTATTTGAAGCTATAAGCAAAACCTCTGTTCCCAAGGGATTTAATGCTATAAATCATCCTGTTCCTGTAGCTTTCCATCAAATTATGCCAGTGGACCAAGGGATACTGATAGGGGACTCAGAAATTCCCTTGCATTGCAGACATAATCAGTATGTATTTGCGGCCTTGTTTTCTCATGATAATTGGGATTAATTGATTCAAATTTTATGATGCAGCTATATGCAGCCTTCTCTAAATAATTCCCTAATTGATTCTTCCTTAATCAGTTCTTTATAGTTTTTTGTTTCAATAAATTTTATTTTTGGGTTAAATGAGAAATGGCTAATATAGAGGGAACACAGTCTCATGAGACTGAGCCAGTTTTTCATGCTACTTGTGCCTGCAAGTCCTTCTCAAACGTGGTTCTCTATTTATATTAAATTTTAGTCAGTGGGACACTGCACCACATGCCCAAATTTATAGCTTGTTGTTTCATATTATACTCTCTTCATAGAAAGCAGTTCATATTACAAGAAAATTTAATGAATCATGTTAAAATGTTCACTATTAGAGCCCATTAGCAAGACAGAAACTATTTTTCAGTGAAGATACCTATCTGCAATATGCAGTAGGTGGCTGACTTTGCTCCAAAATCCTAAGGGTCTTGTATGTTATTCTTCTTAAAAAGCCTGCCAGAGTTTCCATACAGCATCCTTATCTGTTAAAATACTTCAAAAAATACTGGGCTTGCCAGGTCGTGGGGCCAAAATATCAGACTAATTTGTACAGCAACCTAAATCTGTTGCAAAGCTTATAAATATAGATTCAAAATCCTTTATAAAGACGTTGGCAAATAAAATCCAGCAATATATAAAAGATGATGTGGGATAACCAAGAAGCACTTATTTCAGAAACGCAAGGTTGGTTTAAGTTTTGATAGTAGATCAATATAACACATCAATAGAATAAATAAGTAAAACTAAATGATCATCATAATGTATGGAAAATTACTGATAGACTTAAACATAATTTATAGTATAAAACATTTTCAGAATCTTTGGAATAAGAATTTTCTTAATCTGAAAATTACCTATAACAAACCTACAGTTTAATATATTTACTGAAATATTGACCATTATCTTCCTAAGATCAGGAAGAAGGCAATAAGTCAATAATGTCCTATTTTACTATTTGAATTCAACATTTTACTGGAGGTCACAGCCACTATAATAAGAAAAAAAAATAAAAGAAAAAATGTAAACTTTGGAAAACAAGAGTTAAAATTGTCATTATTAGCAAGTCATCTGATTTGCATATAGAAAATTTAAGCAAATTTAAAAAAACTAAAATTAATAAGTGAGGAAATATAGTATATATACATATGCACATATACTTAATTTTATGTTTTAGAAATAAAAATCAGAAAATTAAATTTATAAATGCAATGTGCAACAAAAGAAAGTAATATAAATTAGGAATAAATTTTTCAAAATAGCTGCAAGATCTTCCTACTAAAACTTCAAAATGCTGCAGGGAAAAATTTTAAAAATTTAAATAAATAGAGAGATATATCGTGTTTATGAATTGAAGAAAGCAGTATTATTAAAATTTCAATTGTCTACTCATTGATTTGCAGATTCAATGTAGTCCCAACCCAAATTTTGTAAGGCATTTTATAACTTTTCCAAGCTTATTCTATTTTTATATAGAATTTCAAATGATCTTTAATAGTCAAGGCAAATGTAAATGATGACAGATTTGAAATTATTGTGTCAGAATTATGCTGGCATTATAGAGTTTGCCTTTATTTAGGTTGCTTACTGTACTAGCTTAAAGTTGTTTGTAATATTTTCTTATTATTTATGGTGTCCTATAATTTCCTATATTTTCACCTGCTGAACCCATATTTATAAAATACATTTCATTTTTGGTCTGTCTTGCAAAGTATAATAGGTATGCTTCTATTGTTCTACTTGTTCTTTGAGTGTGTATTACAGTTTTCTTTTTTTCATGACTGCTAATATTATTTCACTTCATATATATATAACATACACACATAAACACACTGATATATATATATATATATACACACACATGTATATACTGAAATAAATATATAATATCAAGGAAAAGTATACTATATTTTGCTTTTTTTGTCTTGTTTTTGTTCCAAAGAGTGCAGAGAGTTCACATGCTTCCTTTTGTGTAGAAATTCTGGGTGAGAGGCTTATGTATTTCATGATGTTGAGTTCACTTTTAGACAAGTCAGCTCCCACTTTTTGTACTACTTTTGTCAGAGTATTCCTAGAAACAGAATTGATAGGATACATACACACACACACACACATAGATACATAGTTGTATATGTTATATATGTATGTTTATATGTAGGAGATATATATGTACATATATGCATACATGTACATATATATATACACACATAAATATTACCATTACACATATATATACACACACACACATACGTATATATATCTTTTGCAGAATCAAAGTCCAGTCATTCCAAACATGTTCAAGATTTTACATATTCTCTAATTTTACAGCCCATGGCTGCTTACTATGTAAAATTCTGATATGAGGAAGGAGTATAAATTATTCAATTAAATATTTTTGTTTTTTTTTTAATTTTGGGCTATTGAAATCTCTAGTATGTCCTGCCCACTTATAGTTACAAAAGGATTTTCCAATTTCTGTTTTACTCTATAAAGTCTATGAGAGACTTACCCCTCTTCTATATCAGCCAGACAAGGGACTCATCAGTATATGGTTGCTACTTTGGCTCCATACTCAATTCTAAAGTTCTTCTCTGTCTGGGATTTGGTTTCTTTGTTTTCTTTTTGTCTATTGCTCTTGAAATATTGGAGTTTCTGCCTATTTAACAATCTACACCTAAGCTATTAGTACGTACCCTATTTTCTGTACCTTCTAATTATATCACAAGTCTACCATTATATAATCTCCATTATTCTAGACAAGCAACTATCATTTTTCTATGGATATCTACAACAGACTATTAATAACTGTCCCCATATCCAACAATTCCATCCCTTCATTTTGTATTTTGTCACAAGTAAGTATAGAATTGCATCATTCTCTTTTTTAAAATTTATTTTACTTTCAGTTCTGGGATACATGAACAGAACGTGCAGGTTTGTTACATACGTATATGTGTGCCATAGCGCATTGCTGCACCTATCAACCCATAATCTAGGTTTCAGTCCCACATGCATTAGCTGTTTGTCCTGATGTTCTCCCTACCCTTGCATCCCAACCCCAAGCAGGCCCCAGTGTGTGATGTTCCCCTCCCTGTGTCCATGTGTTCTCATTGTCCAACTCCCAATTATGAGTGAGAACAAACGGTATTTTTCCTGTGCCGGCCTGTGTTTGTTTGCTGAGAAAGATGGTTTCCAGCTTCATCCATGTCCCTGCAAAGGACATGAACTCATTCTTTTTTATGATTAGGATTGCATCCTTCTCTTATCAAAATGTTTCAGTAGCTTCCAGCTTCTATCACATTTAGAAAAACAAAACAAAACAAAACAAAAAACCAAACTTGAAGTGATTATCATGGTGTCTCTGAATGATCTGGCCCCAGCCCATACGTACTTTTTCAAATTCACTACTGTCTGCATTATCTTTGTTATTTCGCAAAAATAAATAAATACATAAAACATTGGAGAGGAATGTCATTTTATATTATCAGGACATTAACATTTACATTTGCTTGGTCTTGAAAAGTCCTTCCCTCAATCACATAATTCATCTCTCACTTCATTTATGTAATTTTATCAGAATTAACCGTTTATATAAAAGCATTACATCATTAACTAAAATTAATTCACTTTTAAATTTTTCCTTCACTGAACCTTTTATTATCTAGCTGACATTTTATTTTCAATCTCTTTACTAATTTGTGCTCCAACCATGACATTTTCATACTGTCTTATAATACTTCATATTTTCCTTTGTTTTGAATAAACTGCTTTTATGCTTGGACAATGTCTCATTTCTTTTGCAACTCCCATGGCATAACAATCTCATATTGCCAAAACTGTTTACTTATGATTTGCTTAAATTGTTCATTTGTTCTTTGCTTAAGTTGTAACAACAGAATTACCTTTCACTTAATAGGCACTCAATAAATATTTTCTTAATAATTATTTATAACCCATTGGAACTCAATAAATACTTGCTGAATCAAGATGCACTGAATTTTAAGACTGACTTAGGAATATTTATTGTTGGATATGTAAGTTTTCTCTCCAAGTAAAATCATTCCAGGTAGCCAAGTCCATGCCACAAAGTTCAAAATAATAGAAACAATAATGACACAAATAATAGATATCCCTCTTATGTAGTATAGGGTGTTTGAAATGCTGTGGAAACAAGAAAATATAGTCTGAGACTCCGGCAAAATAAAATCCAAGTCCATGAAATGTTAAACTAACATTGCTTATCAAAGGAATAGCCATGATTCCTGGTGAAGCTCACAGTAGAAAAATACAATAAAAGAAATGGGAATAGACACTGTCCATCTACAAACATAATTAAATCTGGACTGTCAAATGCTGAAACTAAAACATTAGTTAATGGCATCGATAATAACTGAAAAACTTGGGCTTTCATTTTAGTCAGAATATTATAATCGTGTGAAGGAAAGTTTGTAGGAATAAATAATTATACATGAGGTGCAAAATTTCATGGTGATTAGCTGAGTAGATAGATGATAAATAAATTATTATGAAAATGTGCACCATATGAAGACTTATCAAGTTGAGGGGTCACCTGAAACAAATTTTAAAGTGCTGCAGCTTTTTTGGTAAGATCTTTTCAAAAAGGAAGAAATGCTGTAGTTACAACATCCAAAGAAAGGCTTAGGAAGCAGGGTTCTATTATGTGGCCATGTTGTAACATAAGTACTACTACCACATGGTCTCCTTTTCTGTGTGCATAGAGGCTAAAACAGTTATGATTGTCATTGATACTGAACAATGTATGAGACATAAAAGTCTTTTTCATGGTAATATATAAGAATAATCAATTTGGCATAATCCTAAAGAGGTTAAAAAGAGCTGAAAGTTCTGGTACCCACAGTTTAGAATATCTAGTTAGTTCTGGGAATCCTCTTAGTTGATGACTCTAGAAAGATTTTGGTTGGCTTTAGTTCGTTCATCATAGAATGTTTCAACTGTGTTCTAATAAATCTTGTCCTAGGTGGTATATTGACCTTTGACACAATTGAAGCTTTCTCATAAAAGCTTGAAAAGAAGGGATGAAACTAACTGGTCTGAGATCCATTCACCCCTTTTGCTTGCAGGACAGCTCTACCCCAGGAAAAAAAGAAAACGACAATCTAGTTTAATTTTCTTGTCTCAAAAAAAAAAAAAAAAAAAAAAAAAAATTTTTTTGGCACATTTAGTTTAGCAGTGCGTTTTACCTAGTAAGTTTTTTCAATTAAATTTTCAAGTGGTATTACATACAAAAAGGATGTTTTCAGTAAGGAACACAAAGAAAAATATATTGATTGAGATAGGATGATTGATATTTGTGCATACTTACAACTGTATTGATGATTTTGCATACTCCAATAAATACATGCTATAAAGTGTGGGACTTAGGCTGTATAGTGTCACCTAAGCAAATTAGTATTTATATTTATGTCCTCTTTTGACTATTGTTAACTCCCTATGCTGGTCCCAAGTTAAAATGGGGAGCTCTAGGGATTCCTATAACCCTTCAAAGCATGATCATTGTATTTTATCTACAACATCTTTAACTGGAAATAATTATTAGGGCTGGGCTTAATCTGTATCCAATTTTCTTTCCTTTTACATTATCAGAAGGCATTAGTTTAATCTATTGGCTTTAGAACAACTAAAAAGTTCAGCTTTAGTAAATTCTTCCTTTCGAACGTGACCCACTTGCCTGGTTTTTAAGGTGAGAAAATTATTTTGGGTTGTGGTTTGTCTATTCATTATAGCTCTGTAGATATAAAGGTCTTCTAAGTCAAATCACTGTTTTNAAAAAAAAAAAAAGAATTTTTTTGGCACATTTAGTTTAGCAGTGCCTTTTACCTAGTAAGTTTTTTCAATTAAATTTTCAAGTGGTATTACATACAAAAGGATGTTTTCAGTAAGGAACACAAAGAAAATATATTGATTGAGATAGGATGATTGATATTTGTGCATACTTACAACTGTATTGATGATTTTGCATACTCCAATAAATACATGCTATAAAGTGTGGGACTTAGGCTGTATAGTGTCACCTAAGCAAATTAGTATTTATATTTATGTCCTCTTTTGACTATTGTTAACTCCCTATGCTGGTCCCAAGTTAAAATGGGGAGCTCTAGGGATTCCTATAACCCTTCAAAGCATGATCATTGTATTTTATCTACAACATCTTTAACTGGAAATAATTATTAGGGCTGGGCTTAATCTGTATCCAATTTTCTTTCCTTTTACATTATCAGAAGGCATTAGTTTAATCTATTGGCTTTAGAACAACTAAAAGTTCAGCTTTAGTAAATTCTTCCTTTCGAACGTGACCCACTTGCCTGGTTTTAAGGTGAGAAAATTATTTTGGGTTGTGGTTTGTCTATTCATTATAGCTCTGTAGATATAAAGGTCTTCTAAGTCAAATCACTGTTTTCTCGTTTAAGCAACAACAAATAGAATAGGGAGTGCTCCCTTACTTCTGCATCTGGGCTGACATCCAAGTATTACCTAAAGGCTTAATATAGTCTGGTTATAAGGTTGCCTCACAATTTGATTCATAATTTGTTGTGTTGTTTATAGTTCTGAATTTTTGTCCAATATCTCGTTAAGGAAAGGTAGGCCTGAACAGGAGACTCTCTTATCTTTTGGCCATTGCAAGACTTTTTTTTTTTTTTGTATTAGGCATATTAGGCTATGTATGATTTTACTGGATTCCATTGACAGATTTTGCTTATTTTCTCCTTCTGATTGATCCAGCAAGTTAATCAATTAACAGAGGTCAGAATGACACAAGGTATTGGCATCTAATTTTAAAAGTTTTGTCTAAATTTCTATTTTGATTTTCAAAAGTTCTTAAATGTAGCTCTGCAATAAATGGGATGGTATATTTTACTGTAAATTAACCAGCTCTACCTCCAGGTATTTCAGCAGTGTTTAATTAAGAACTCCACAGTATTAAAGAAAAAGTAATTCACAGAGTAAATTATCAGTATAATCCATGGGTGAATTATATAATATGGATATAGGATAGACAGGATCAAAAGGGGCAGTGGATAAGAGAAGCATTCAGAGAGATCATTAAAATGTATTTTCTCTTTCACTTTAGTCAAGAAATCTTTTATGAAGCCCAATTGTGTATAGAGTTTTTTCAGTTTTATTTGGAGACTTCAGCATACAAATCAAGATAGACTGACCATTGGACGTTTAAAATCCTTCCTTCATTTTTCTTAAACTCCCTTTAAATAATATTATCTTGGTCAAATTGAAATGTCCACAAAACAAATTTCAATACAAGGTTGTTCTGTGAAGTTATTTCACTTAGAAAAATAAGCACAAGAGCTAGAATTATAGAATTATAAGAACTAGAGCATAAGATAAAATAAGTATAAGGACTAGAATTATAGAATTATAATGAGAAAACCTGTATAAGACAAAGGTGCTTCTAGGAAGAATTTGAGGCTTAGAAGTAGATACACACAATGTAGAAGCAAAAGTTGCTTATATATATTGTGTAGAAAATATTGGCTCTCTTCTTATCAGGCAGGTGGAAATGTGCTGCCAGCAACTTACCAATCACTGATCCTAATGTGGGTCGAATATACACAGATCTTATAGTAAAAAATAAAAGGAGTTTCTTGGGTTGAAGAAGCAGAAATTGATATCCAGTACTTGTTTGCTAGACACCTACTATATATAGTCTATATTTTGACTACAACAATTCCAAAGAGCTTTCCTGGTCTTTAGAAGGATGCCTCTACAGTTTTGAGATATATTAAAAGACAATATGCAAAAGTACTTTTAATAATTATTCCCCTTTCTGACTGTAAAGAAAATCCAGAAAAATCTTTTAAGTGTATTCCTAAAAAGCCCTTTTAAGTTTGGGAGCCTACTTCAAATGGAATAATATTCACTTCGATCCATTGGACACCAAGCAATAATTTATATAGATTTCAAATGGCTGTCAGGAGTCTCTTAAGAAATTTTGGAATAACTAAATGGGGTTGCTGCTATACCTTTGGAGTCTATCTGATATACTCAATTATATCTCCATTTGAAGTCAGAATCCCAGATAGAGTGCTGCAGCTGCATTGGCAATTATGCAAAATGCATATTTCTGTTTAGCAACATCATTGCCAGTCATGATAAAGGGAAACATTCATCTCTTATAAAGTCTTCTACAGAGGCTCATTTCCCTGGGATTTTTGAGGCTGTTTCTAACTCTCATGCCACAGACAGAGCTCATTGTTGCTTGCTATATTGTTTTCATCATGGGAAATCAATCTTCCATGCAAACTGTCGGAATGTTTATTCTAACACATATGTAAGATACAAATAAAATGATTCTGGGCCGGGGGTGGGTGGGGGATGGGGGCATGGAACAAACCCTTCTTTACTAACAAGCTTATAATGAAAGTGATATCGAACTGAAATATGCAAGGTAGATTTCCATTTTCTCAGGAAGTAGAGGAAAAGATTTCAGTGAGTATTGAGTTAAATTTGTTTCTGATACTTAACACACTGCCTTGATCTTTTCTCTCCATTTTCTTTCTTGTATCAAGGAAAAACATTTTCAAAGATTTCTGTAAAAAATATACAGAAATGTATGACACTGCGATGTTAAGACCAAAATGACGATGAAAACAAATGCTTTTGTTCATCCTCTAAGTAAAGACACAAATGCCCTGGTGTTTGGTTCCACGTCTTACGTGAGGTTAGAATGTATAAAAATGCACAAAGTCCAGAAACCACCTTGAGCATTACTGATAAGAATTGAATGATCATCATATAAGGGAGTATATATTGTTGATCTACAGACTTTTCATCTAGTAACTTTAAATTTAAATAGATATGAGAAAGACAAAGAGTTACAGGTATTTTCTGCTGCCTCAGTGAACAGAGATTACTGTAATCTCTCATTACTTTCCTCCAGAGTATCCCAGAGGATAGAAATGATGCTTCTTAAGAGGCAATATGATGATGGCACATATAAAAATCAGACAATAGCACTATCATTTCCCCATATCTGTTCCATGGGGAACTAAAAATGATGTTTACAAAAAAGGATAAGCTGCTATCCGTGGAGTTAGAGTAGAACTCATAATATTAGTGCTGTCCAATTCAATATCATTTATTTATTTGCATACTCAAACAGGAATTCAATTTACGCCAGAAACAACTTTATTTTCTGGACTATTCTTGACATTCTTCTCCCCCTTTCCCATTGGCACTATCATACATAATTTGTTGTGTCACACTTGCCTATTTGTATCCAATCACACACAATAAGTTACTTTACTTTCATTTTATTCCAAATGTATCTCCAATCAAATGTCTACTAATCTGTTTTGAGGCTATCCATGTTCCCTTTCCCTGAAACGCTGCTCTTAGCAAAGGAAAAATAGTGATAAAGAAAATAAACTCAACGAAACAAAATAGCCCAAGCATAAAATCCACAGCTGCTGTAGGTATGATTTTGTGTCGCATAAGAATGTAAATATGCAAAAGAACTGATCTTTGTTTGCATGATGCTTATCACACTATCCCCACACTGTGTCTGAATACAAAACATTCTGTGCATTAAATAAGTATGAAATGGCAACAGGCTTGTAGATTTTAAATTCTTGTTTAGTTCCAGTGTAAAGTTCTTGTCACTCTGGGTTTCATCCCAGGTTTTAATCTAGTGAGCAGAGAAATGCAAGCAGACCACCAGGAATCGCCGCTTGCACGGCAGATCCCAATAACTGTAAAGGAAGAGGGGCAAGGAAGGTAACCAACTTTTCTTTGAGCTCTTCAGACCATGAAATACACATAGAATCATTGGCTTAGCTTTACAGTTTCCACTAATGACGGCAGTAAACCCAAGGCAACCTTGAAGTGAGAAGAAAAAGTGGCTACATTTTCCAGAGTTCCCTGAAAGCATTTATTATAGAATTAAAACAGATATCCTACTTGGAGAGTATATTTAGCCTCTGCCAGTCTATGACAGAAAGATGTTCTCAAGTCAGAGTTGCTCCTTTCTTACAAAAAAAAAAAAATTGTCTTTTTCAGACAAATGCTCCCTACTTCCTTTCAAGATCAAGAGAGCATAATGGATCTACTTTATTTTAACCAGCTGTCTGCAACTTTGCCTAAAAAAGTAGAACTATCTCCCTTCAACCTGGGCCATTTCAGTTTATTTTCTCAAACTCAGAACCTGGCAGTAATATATGTTGTAGCTGGTTATTTTTTTTCCTTTGATCATCTCAAGGTTGCTTCTTTTTATTTGCTCCAGATCTCTTTATGTGTTGCATGTCTATGAACACTATTTCTTTTTCTTTTCTTTTTTAACTACTTAGCTTTATTAATTTTGCTTAGAAATTGTCACAGGATAACAAAGTAAAATAATAAATGGGGGGGGGGGTTAAAAAAGAAGAGAGAGAGAAACAACTGTGTCCGCAAGTTATCAGAGCAAGTACTCAAATCTAAATCTAATACAAGATCTATTAGCAGTGAATGACCTACCACTTTTTTGAAGACTTTCCTATTTTTTCTGTTGGGGAAGAAGGGCAACATTGAATTGGAACAAAAATGGAGTTTTTGGATATTCCAGTGGTCTAGATTTGCAGTTTTCAAACCTTCTCTTTTCAGTAGTTATTGAAGGGAGCTCTTAAGGTATTAAGAGACTTGAAATGCTGATGAATATTTGAGAGGGGCATGTGGCAAAGTTCTCATGGGCACAAAGGAAACACTGTGAAGTACAATCTGACAGACAGGATATAGCATTGAGGAAGCCCTTAATTTCTTCACATTCTAATAAATCTCCACTCTCAGCTTCCTCTTATCACAACACCTAATGCCCAAGACCCATCTTGTAAAGATTAAAATAGAGAAGGCCAGGGCGGGGTGGCTCAGCCTGTAATCCCAGCCTTTGGGAGGCCGAGACAGGGCGATCACGAGGTCACGTGAATCGAGACCATCCTGGCTAACCCAGGTGAAACCCGTCTCTACTAAAATACAAAAAAAAACTAGCCGGCGAGGTGGCGGGCCCTGTAGCCCAGTCTAACTGGGGGAGGCCTGAGGCAGGAGAATGGGCGTAAACCCGTGTGAGCTCGGAGCTTGTAGTGAGCCGAGAGATCAGCGCCTCCCTCCGACTCCACCCTGGCCGCGACACCGAGTGACCTGACTCACTGCCCGCTGCAGTCCCTCCCCTAACACACTTTCCTTTTTCCTGGGCTCGCTCGCCGTCTTAAAAACAACAA
The DNA here is from genome assembly GCF_001698545.2 of Rhinopithecus bieti. NCBI lineage: Eukaryota > Metazoa > Chordata > Mammalia > Primates > Cercopithecidae > Rhinopithecus > Rhinopithecus bieti. Next base: position 907,496 of record NW_016826568.1, read on the forward strand.
AAAAAAAAACAAAAAATAACACAAAAAACACGGTCTGATGCAGTGGCTCACGTCTGTAGTACCAGCACTTTGAGAGCCTGGGCAACAGGGTGAAACCCTGTCTCCAAAGAAAATACAAAAAGTAGCTGAGCGTAGTGGTATGTGGCTATAATCCCAGCTCCTGGGGAGACTGAGTTTGGAGGCTCACTTGAGCCCAGGAGGTGGAGTTTGCAATGAGTTCAGATCTGGTCACTGCACTCTAGCATGGGCTACCAAGTGAGACCCTGTCTCAAAGAAAAAAAAAAAGAGAGAGAGACAGAGAGAGAGGAAGAGAAAGAGAGAGAGAGAGAGAGAGAGAGAGAGAGAGAGAGAGAACAAATACACATGTAAATAGTATGAAGATTGGAATTCCAGCTAGAATCTGAAATAAAGCAGAAAAAGTGAAGTGGCTGATATCATCTTCCATTCTCAGAAATAAGGAATCTTTAGTAATATATCCACCATATTTGATTTCATATTCTGTGTCAATCACAGCATGACACAGCTTGCATTTATTATCATATGCATTTACAGATTAATCTAAAAGGCAATCTAGAAGGCATATACATTTACAGATTAATCTAGAAGGCATTTTACATGTGAAGAAACTGAAAGGCCAGGAAAGAGAAGTGACTGATAAAAATCTCATGTAGCTAGTTTGTGGCATAGACATGATTCCCTCTCAGGTATTTAGAATTATAAAATCAGTCCTCTCATCACTCTTATAACACATTAATCTAAGACCATCTCTAAAACTGAATAGATGAGACAAACAAGCAAGTCAGACGCCAAACATCTATTACAAGGAAGGCTCTCTGATACGTAGTATTTGGTCTTTGATTTTTGAATCATAGAGCAGTCCCAGATTAGCAGTTCAGTTTGCACAATACTGGGGAGAAGTCTATGTGTAAGTCAATTAGCAGCTACAAATACTCAGAGCATATGTACTGTTAGTAGCAATTAAGATCCTGGGTTTTGGTGATAGGAGTCCACTCTCTTCTGTCTATTTATCTTATCATGGATAATTTACTTATGAAGGGCAATGAAGCTATAAAATGAGGACAATGTTATTATCTACCTCATTATAAAATCTGAATAATAAAATATATAGAAGTTAATTTTCATGGTGTTTGATACAGTATGGTGAGATGAGTATTAATTATTGTTACATTATTTTAATTATGATCACTTTTCACACACCTCAAATAACTTTTACTGTGTGGGCATAGGAAAAAAATTAAATATGATTTTCACTTTTGCCCTAGATTGGTTGGGAGATCATGTGTTTATTCTGTCTAGTCCCTCTTTAGCAATTTTAGGGGTTGGGATATTTTTCTCTTCCATGCCACTAAGATCTGCTTGAGTATCCTAGACTATCTTTTATTTGGGGATTTTGAATGACTTGAGCCTTTGAAATTGGTGTCCACAGGAGTTGAATAGTGCCTCAGACTGAGTGAACGTTGCTTTTTTTTCTGATGACCTTATTTTTATTCTGGGATCCTACTGCTTTCTTGCTTCTTTATTCACAAGATATGGAATCATTTTTGAATCTATAAATTGGGGTGGAAAGAAGTGTGAAGAATTGGATCATTATTCCTCCAAATATAACCTGTCTTGTTCCAGGTCTGAGCCTTTTAAATCTTTAAAACTGGCTTAGAAATAAGATTGAGAAAGAACAACTCAGTCAATCACTCTTACTTAGGTTACGTTTTGAAAGTTGCTTAGAAATCAATAAAAAACACTGGTTGTGATTCCATATTGAGGGAGGCAAAAAAAGGGAAAGAGAGAGAGAGATTATAAGGAAATACTATTTTATTTAATTCTTCAAGTTGGGATAGGCAGTAAAATTATTAGGGAAGAGAGAGGTTAAAATAGAGCACATATTTTTGTAAATTACAAAATCAATATTCAAAATTATATTATGCTATTTATGTTTTCATTAACATTTGAATCTTTAGCATATTCTGTAGGCTTAAAAGAATCCAACCAGGTTATACTTACTGAATGAGCATTATCTAAAAACTTATACTGATTTTTTCCTTGCTTCTATGTAGTTTATTTTGAAAGTAGTGATAACATTAAAATTATTGATATGATATAATTTTTATTTCAATATTTGTGCCTAATAAAATTAGTCTCATATGAAAAGAAAACTTTAAATTATAAATTCTAATTAATATTTTGCTGCTTAATACCAATAGAATATATTTCACAATCACATCTGAATTTTAAAAATAATCAGCTAAATTAAGAGTTGTAAGATTCTCTGCATATTCCTCATTTCTTCTAAAACATGGAGATATAGGGAACACTACTTGTGTCAGAAAGCTTTCATGCTGCATTATTTTTCTTTGAAGATCAGTAAGAACGTGTGCCATTCACACATGCTCATGCATACACATTCGCAGATAATAAACCCATAAAACATCACCAAATCAAAAGAAGCAAAATGAAATGACATTTAGGCTGCGAAGTCTTAATTTAGGCACCACAATGATTACAGAATTTTAATATCATAATAACTGATAAATAGACTACATGTCAGACATTTCATTCCTTTTTAATCAAAACTCTTAGTCTGCTAAATTAATCACCCCCTTGGGGTACAGTAGCAGATTTCTAATTTAGTCATAGAACATTAATAATGAAAAGTTCTGGGGGGCGCGTTCGTTTATTTATGTTCTTTTTTTAAATTTAATTATCAAGAAAGTTTAAAGAGACAAAGCAGTAAGGAAGATACTACCTTGACAGTCCCAAGCAACACGGAATCATACACAGTGATTTGAATCATACAGTTTAAACATTACAAGAACACTGAGGAATCATCCACTTAAATCCTATTCCAAGTGAGAAACTGTTTGAGTAACATCTGTGCTGTACGCTCAGCCAGAGTTACCTCGACACATCCAATTCAATTTCATGAACATTTACTATGCTTCTGCTATGCATTAGATACTGGAGAAACAAGGAACAGGCACAAGTAAATGGGAGAAGATTAGGGGCAGAACCTGTGACAAATAAAAGAGGGAAAAATGAGGAGGTAACTTGGGGTAACCAGATAGACTGCCCCACACAACACTGTCACATATTAAAGAATATTAAGTAGCAGAAACATTCACTCAAATGCTGAAGCAGTGACTGACAAGGCATGGCTGAGATGAATGGCAGGCATCGTAGGCACCAAGGGAAACATTTCCACCACATACCTTGCCCAGGGCCTCTCCCACTTCCCTTTTACCATTTGACATGAAAACAGGTGTCCTCAATCGGGAATATAAGAAATGAATATATAGTGTAAAACACCAAACCACAAATTGGTAAGTATTTAAGAAAAATAATAACAATGAATAAGAATAAGTAATTGAAACGAATAAACAGTACCAATTTTTTTTATTATTTCTTTTTTTTTTTTTTTTTTTTTTTTTTTTTTTTTGAGACACAAGCTGGAGTGCAGTAGTGTGATCAATACTCACTGCAGCCTTGACCTCCCAGGCTCAGGTGATCCTTCCACCTCAGCCTCCCGATTAGCTGGGACCACGGGCACAAGTCAATTAATTGGGCATAGTCCAAATAATAATTGTATTTTTGTAGAGATGGAGTTCCGCCATGTGGCTCAGAGTGGTCTTGAACTCCTGGGCTCAAGTGACCTGTCTACCTCGGCCTTCCAAAGTTCTGGGGTTATAGTCATGAGTCAACACACCTAGCTGCACCAAATTCTTCACAAGAATCCAACATAGTGGGGAAAGAACCAAATAGAATTAGAAGAAAGATAATTTAAAACAGGCATAATTAATGGACTCAGGAGGATAACAAAGAACCCTGCAACCGTGAATGAAAACCGGCTTCTATTTTTTTAAAGCTATTTGAGTTACCGGAAAATAAATAAGTTTTCTTAATAGCAGAGCAGAAAGAATCAAAGAATATTATTTTTTCTTAAAGCTAGGATTATAACTATTTTTCTGAATATAATAAAAAAAGTTTTAGGACATAATAGAACATAACATATAAGAGAAACAGTTATTGAAGAATTACATAAAATTGATATATATCCAAATACAGTAATTATAATATTAGTGTGATATCCAAGGTAAATATAATTATATGTGTATATATATGCATATATATTGTCCTTATACAATTTGGATACTGGTTATTCCAGTGAAGCTTTCTATGTAAATTTGATTTTTCTGCCTGTAATGCTAGCGTTTATAGGAAGAAGAGGAGGCAGTCAGGAAGGAAAGATAATGGCTAATTATGAGAAGACAGATATTAATTGAAACATGATATAATAAAGTGGAACCTTTGAGGTTGGACTGGAACCCCATGAAGATCTCTCACCATCTTTGACTATCCAACTTCTGAGATGTAAGTGACTTGAAAGTGACAAGGACATCCTTCACCAGGAAGTCAAACAAACTCCTTGCCCAGGAGTTGGAGAAGCTGACCTAGTAGACCTGGCCGTACCTTAAGAAATTGTCAGCATGGCTGCTGCACGGATAAGTGGCAATGTGCACGGTCTGTATCAACATTTGATGGACTGAAATGATCCAAGCTTATAAAGAATACAGCTCCTGCTTCTTGTCTACTTCTCATGCACAACATCTCATCTGGTCCACACATAAAACCAGGGACTGTACAGAAAAATCAAAGACCTGTTAATTTGAGAATTGGAAGAGTACAGTTGCTCAGTAGGAGCAATGTCACCTAGGTAGAAAGCAGAGAAAATTTATAATGTTGGTGCACTTTAATACTATATTTATATGAAATCTCTTTGCCTCTTTCACACAAATTGCATTATATCAGCATTACCAATCCTATCTTTTTCATATGACTTAAATTTTATCTAAACTACAAAAGATTATTGTTGCTGTCTTTGTTGTTGTTTCATGCTACAATTCCAGACTAGCTATTTTTCTAACTCTTAAATCTTTAAATCAACACAAACTTTTATTAAACAATTTAACCTGTTTGGCCTGTTAGAATTTAATGATTGATTTATATTTTGAAATCATTGTATCTTAAGCCAGATGATGTCATTCTCTAGAGATAATTCATGAATTATTTTATCTGAACTTCATATGTATTTAATCCACTCTAGTTTCTTGTATTATGCATAGTAAGATAAATTTGTAAAATGTTTTTATAAAATCATGAAGTATTATACATACACATTCTTCTAATCTAATAGTATAGAACTAACACATTTATTGAACCTATGCTGCCCTAAAAGTTTAGCTGTTTCTTTTCTTATATATACATAATCTCAATAATTTGTTAAAAAAATACATTTATTAACATATCATCTTTTGATTTCTATTTTCTGAAACTCGTCTTTGCCTCCTTTCTTAATTGCTTGTTTTCAGCTAAAGACAGCCTCCTATCTTCTGATCTGTCCCTTTGCTTCTTTCTGTACTGTTTATAATTATTTTAGGCTTGGAGACAAACATTATGTAGCAATGTAAGTATCAACTGTCTGCTTTTTTTTCCAAAGAATAACAACAAACTGTAGCCCTAATAAACTCATTTGATTATTGAATTATGGACAGCAAGTCGAAAAGTAAGTGAGAATTAGCAGAGTTCTGAAGACTTTAAGCAGGCTTATTTAATAAAGCAGCTCAAAGATATTGTTAAAGAAGACATTCTTCAATTTGACAGTTTTGCAGCACAGAGTCAAGGAAAATATTTTGTTTCAACTTCCCAGGGGTCAGAAAAAAAGATAATGTAATGTAAACTTCTTGTAGCATGACAGTTAAAAGTGCTGACTTTGATGATGTGGAGAACAGATTCCTGACCCTGATTGCAGTGCTTATTAGTTGTGTCATCCAGGACAAATTACATGACCTCTCTAACCTTCAATCTTCCCACCTTAAAACATGCTAGTAATGCCTATAGTAGAAGTGCTTTAGGTATTAAATGAGATAATAACTACTTAAAAACATAACATAATCTCTTGCAACAATAGTGCTAAAGTTAATAAAACATCTGTGTTCTCCTATATTTTGCTTATATTTGCTCTCCCTCTTCCTCATAACAGTATTATGTACAAATAACTGTGACTGGGTTAATTTCCTGTAACATTTCATAGCCCGGCTAGAGCAATTAAGAGAGTGTGTTACTTATCTTCTTGTATTAATTGACTTGCACTTTCCAGTCCTGGCATTTAAGTATTTAAAATCAAAGTGATATATATTCATTGAGCATAGAAATAACAGAAACAAAGCTAACTTTTACAATTGACATCTGAAAAGTATCAATTTCTTTATATTCCACTTCTCCATGTTCTTTTTTTTTTTTTTTTTTTACCAGTGCCAGCTTAAGGGATTCTTATGATCTCACGTTATCCCACTTGGAATGGTTGTGGCTGGAGGTAGCTACCATGTTAATGACCCTATTTGGCCATTATTTCACTGCTTTGGATCTCTGCCATGTTTACCATTACAGATAAGTTTTGCTCAGCTTCTAACAGGACAATATCTGGCGAATAATGGGTTAGTTGTATTACTTCAGAATTTGGAGGTGGTTATAGATTACTTCAAAGGCATTAGTGTGCTAAGTTCCCATTTCCATGATCTCTTGTCTTTTATTTAGGGACCCAAGATGGCTGCAGCAGCTTTTAACAAGACATTCTTAAATGATGAGAGTTCTAAGCCATAAGGCTTTAGGGGTTTTGAAGAACTTTTTTTTTTTTTTTTTTTTTTTTGAGACGGAGTCTCGCTCTGTCGCCCAGACTGGAGTGCAGTGGCCGGATCTCAGCTCACTGCAAGCTCCGCCTTTCGGGTTCACGCCGTTCTCCTGCCTCAGCCTCCCGAGTAGCTGGGACTACAGGCTCCCGCCACCTCACCCGGCTAGTTTTTTGTATTTTTTAGTAGAGACAGTGTTTCATCGTGTTAGCCGGGATGGTCTCGATCTCCTGATCTCCTGACCTCGTGATCCGCCCGTCTCGGCCTCCCAAAGTGCTGGGATTACAGGCTTGAGCCACCGCGCCCGGCCGAAGAACTTTATTTTTACACATT
>NW_016826568.1:916412-918575 GCF_001698545.2 Rhinopithecus bieti
TTTTTTTTTTTTTTTTAAATCACAAAGAAACTATTTTCAAGAAATCTCAAGCATGTTGGTTACAGGACAGTTTGGACTTCAAGGTTATCATGTAAAAAGGCAGATGTGCCAATCCCAGTAGTCTTATTCCTGGACCAAGTCTCATTGACTTTTATTTTGCTACTTTTCCCTGCTCCTTTCTGTCAGAACAAAAGCTGTTGCTTTCTGGTCCATGGCTATTTCAACAGAAGCGATAACATAACCAACGACTTATTTAGTCCTAAGACCTACTCAAAGAAGCAAAGAACTTGGTAAATATTAGCTCACCTGCTTTATGTTGCATAAAATAAAAAGTATTGATATTTAAGAATTTAAAAGTTTATATGGCCAAGTAATGTTAAAACTTAAGAAAGGTGGCTGGGCACAGTGTCTCATGCCTATAATCCCAACACTTTGGAAGGCAGAGGCGGGTGAATCACCTGAGGTCAGGAGTTGGAGACCAGCCTGGCCAACATGGTGAAACCTTGTCTCTACTAAAAACACAAACATTAGCTGGGCATGGTGGTGGGTCCCTGTAATCTCAGCTAATCAGGAGACTGAGGCAGGAGAATCGCTTGAACCCAGAAGGCAGAGTTTGCTTTGAGCAGAGATCTCGCCACTACCCTCCAGTATGAGCAACAGAGTGAGACTCTGACTCAATAAATAAATAAATAAATAAACAAACAAATAAACTTAAGAAAGATAAAGTTCACGTACATTCTATACAAATATTTGCTAAATATCAAAATGACTACCTAGCACAACATTATTTCTTCTTCTTCCATGAAGAAACTTACAAATAAGTCTGTGAGCATGGAAGAAATTTAAATTCTTGGTTACACATACCTCTCATTTCTTAAACAATATAAACGTTTGTAAATATGTAGTCACAATAAATATTAGAATTTTTATAATTAGGATCATCAGTATAAAGAGTTTTTTCCTATCCCTCCTGTGGTAGATTGTTATGAATGTTTTGCTAACATATTTTAAAAAGAAGAAAATAAAACATATTTTGTTTCTTTCAGATAATATAATTATGTGCCCACAAAATAAAAAAAAAAAATTAAATAACAAACTATTAGACTTAAGACATAATTATTTGTATAGCTATATATAAGGAAAATATATAAACATCAAAATTTAACTTTTGATTTAAAAATTCCATTTACACCCAGGCACAGTGGTTCACGCCTGTAATCCCAGCACCCTGGGAGGCCGAGGTGGGCAGATCACGAGGTCAGGAGATCGAGGCCATCCTGGCTAACACGGTGAAACCCCGTCTCTACAAAAAATACAAAAAATTAGCCAAGTGTGGTGGCGAGAGCCTGTAGTCCCAGCTACTCGGGAGGGGAATGGCTTGAACCCAGGAGGCGGAGCTTGCAGTGAGCTGAGATCCCACCACTGCACTCCAGCCTGGGCAACAGAGCAAGATTCTGTCTCAAAATAAATAAATAAATAAATAAAATAAATAAATTCCATTTACAATGGAAGCCACAACTAAAAACTGCTTGAAAATAATTTTATAAAGTATGAACAAGACATCTTTCTAGGACACTATAAAACTGTACTGCGTGAAATAGAAATATTTCTCAATGAATGCACTATATTACTGTCTAAAAACTTTGATGAAATAATAATGGATTGGTCTCCTTTTGTCACCTCGTCCTTGTTTAATTGAAGGGTCTTGATATGCAAACGTTTACATGTTTATGTATATTTTCTTGTGTAAAACTGATCTAATGCGTGTATAAAAAACACTATGTATTATCTGTATATAGTGTGACAAAATGATTTTTATTTCTTTCTTTCGGATGTATTAATAAATCTTGCTGTGAAATAACAAAAAAAAAGAGAGAAATATTTCAAAAAAAAGAATAGAGTTTGCAGTAAGTAGACTCTTCCCACATTGGAAGATTCAATATTGCAAAGATGTTATTTCTTCCTAAAAGGATAAAGAAGTCCAATAAAGTTTTTTTATTAAGCTTTCATTTTTATTTAACTTCAAACTTCAGAAAAAAAGATGCAAGAATTGTACATAGAACTTTCATAAACATTTTTTAAACACATCCAAGCATTTGTTTAAATTTGGCCTACTTGCTTTAATCTTTCTCTGTGAGTATTTATTAACCTTTAACCATCTGA
>NW_016826568.1:919905-921915 GCF_001698545.2 Rhinopithecus bieti
AAAAAAAAAGAGAGAAATATTTCAAAAAAAAGAATAGAGTTTGCAGTAAGTAGACTCTTCCCACATTGGAAGATTCAATATTGCAAAGATGTTATTTCTTCCTAAAAGGATAAAGAAGTCCAATAAAGTTTTTTTATTAAGCTTTCATTTTTATTTAACTTCAAACTTCAGAAAAAAAGATGCAAGAATTGTACATAGAACTTTCATAAACATTTTTTAAACACATCCAAGCATTTGTTTAAATTTGGCCTACTTGCTTTAATCTTTCTCTGTGAGTATTTATTAACCTTTAACCATCTGAGAGTAAGTTACGGACATTATGGCTTTTATTCTAAATATTTCAGTATGTATTTCCTAACAATTACGTGTCTTGACATAACCACAGTATAATTCTTTTATTTTATTTTATTTTATTTTATTATTATTATACTTTAAGTTCTAGGGTACATGTGCATAACGTGCAGGTTTGTTACATATGTGTACTTGTGCCATGTTGGTGTGCTGCACCCATCAACGCGTCAGCAGTATAATTCTTAAAATCAGGAAATACATACTGCATTTCCTTGCTAGGTTACTTTAGTCACCTACAATTCAGGATACTTCCTAAGTTCTATTTTTGTCTTTCACTGTCTTGACCTTCAGAGTAAGAGGTGGTCATTTGCTAGAATTTGTCTTAAAATTTTTTCATTGAGATTCAGGTTATCAATTTTTGGCACAAGTGCCATACAGTGATATTATGAATTTGCCAATGCATAACATAAGAAAATACATAATGTAAGTTTGTCTCATTATTGGTGATGTTAATTTTGATCACTGGTTTCAAATGGTACCTGTCAGGTTTATCCTCTGTAAAGATAGTGTTTTATTCCTTGCAATTAGTGAGTAATTGGTGGGGAGATACTGTGATACTATATCAACATCCTGTTCCTCACCAAACTTTTGCTTACTGCATTTAGCTTCCATTGATGATTCCTGATTGAATCAATTGTAACTGATGACTGCCAAATTGTGATTAATTAACTACATCCTGTTGTCTACATGTATTGGTTAATTAGTTGGAAGTCTCTTGTAAATAAATGTTTTATTTTCCTATTAATTAATGTTTATATTATTATGGACTTACAGATTTTTATAATAGTCTATGAGTTATAATGCATTACTATCATTTTTTGATCTGATGCTCAAATTGATTTGGTCCGTGAAGCCTACTTCAAGCTAGCCTCTATGTCCTTTGACATGTTCCTGTCAGTCCCTCAACACTTTATTACACATCCCTGGAGTCATTTTTCCTTGTTTCAGTGGCAAGTAGTATTTAAATAAGAACACCTGGGCACCAGGGATATTCACTGTTACCAAGGTATCATTTGTATGCTTTCTCAGAGAAAAAACAAAAACAGGAAATATGTGTGTGCTTATATATACATATATTTCCATATCCATTACAGCCATACATCCCTTAACATCTAAAACACACGTTGTTAGGTGATACTGTCATTGTGCAAATATGATTGAGCGTACTTATACAAAACAAATGGAATAGCCTACTACACACCTAGGCTCCAGAGTGTAGCTTGTTATGCTTGTATAGGCTAGAAACCTGTATAACATTATATTGTACTGAATACTTAGGCAATTGTAACAGAGTGATAAGTATTTGTGTATCTAAACATCTAAACATAGAAAAGGCATAGCAAAGATACAATATTAGAATCTTATGGAACCACCATCATATACTTGGTCACTAGTGACCTGAACATTGTTATGTGCCTCATGACTATATTTGAATTTATGCTGATACATTAAATTCCAATCTAATACCCTAAGATTTAGTTTAGACTTTCCTCTCCCTTTTGTGTATGTAACATCCTTCTCCAAAAATTAGAAACTTGGCTCATATTATATTATCTTCAACATGTCTATTTATTACAGCCTTCCTAGAAGACACAGAATATTAATTGAGATTCCCTAATTCAAACCACTGCAAAGAAAACAAAACAAACAAAAAAAAAA
>NW_016826568.1:922120-943960 GCF_001698545.2 Rhinopithecus bieti
ATAATTGTTTGAAAATTTTTTGTCATTAGTTTCAAGATATGTTATAAAATTCTGTTTAAAAGTTACCTGGATTAGTCCGTTTTCCTTTTCTCATTCAGTGTAGTTAATGTTACTCATTTAAAACAGTTTTAGCTATAAAATCCTAGAAGAAAACCTAGTAAATAGCCTTTTGATATCAGCCTTCGCAAAGAATTTTAGCCTAAGTCCCTGAAAGCAATTGCAATAAAACAAAATGGACAAGTGGGACCCAATTAAATTAAACAGCTTCTGCACAGCAAAATAAACTATTAACAGAGTAAGCAGACAACCTGCAAAATGAGAGAAAATATTTGCAAACTACATATCCAACTAAGGTCTAATATCCAGAATCTATAAGGAACTTAAACAAATCAATAAGCAAAAAACAAATAACCTCACTAAAAATAGGCAAAGAACTTGAATAGACGTTTCTCAAAAGAAGACACACAAGCAGCCAACAAACATATGAAAATGTTTATCATCACCAATCATCAGAAAAATGCAAATTAAATCCACAATGAGATACTATCTCAACCAGTCAGGATGGCTATTATTAAAATGTCAAAAAACAACAGATGCTGATGAGGCTGCAGAGAAAAGGGAACACGTATACATTGTCGATGGGGATGTGAATGAGTTCAGTCACTGAGAAAAGCAGTTTGGCAATTTCCCAAAGACGTTAAAATAGGACTACGATTCTACCCAGTAATCCCATTACTAGGTATATACCCCAAGGAGAATAAACCTATTGTATAAAAAGATGCATCCACTCATACATTTGTCACCACTCTATTCACAATAAAGTGAACATTTATTCACAAAGATATGAATCAATAAATGTGCCTATCAATGCTGAATTGAATAAAGAAAACGTGGTACATATACACTATGGAATACTACTAGGCAGCCACCAAAAAAAAAAAAAAAAAAGAAAAGAAATCATTTCCTTTACCAGCAACATGGATAAAGCTAGAGGCCATATTCCTAAGTGAATTAACACAGAAACAAAAAACCAAATACTGTATGTTCCTGCTTGTAATTAGGAGCTAAACATTGAGCACACATGAACATAAATGTGGGAACAAGACATGCTGTGGACTGCTACAGTGGTGAGAAAGGGAGCCAGGTGTGGTTTAAAAAGTACTGGGTACTGTGTTCACTACCTGGGTGAATATATACCATGTACCATGTAAGAAACCTACATGTAGCCTCTGTATCTAAAAGTTGAAATTTAAAAAATAAATAAAATAAAATAAAACATCACTGCAGTAGAGAAAAAATAGTTTTAGAATCATTTTTCTCTTTCTTCTGTTTTATGTTTTCTAACATCACTTCTACTGCTTTCATCCTAGTATAAGCTATCATTTCATCTCTCCTGAATTAATGCAATATTTCCTGACTTATTTTCATTTTTCCATAAACCAACCTGAGTGTTTCTCTTTAAACACTCCTGACCGTGCCACTGCATAGCTACAAACTGCAATGTGTTCCTACTTCAGAATAAAACAAAGAGCGTACAATCACCTACAACTTTTTACATGACTGCCTCCTCCCATTAACTCTCTCATCTATTTTTCCAATTTCTCTCTAACTCAATTTGCATATCCATGCTTATTTCACTAGTTGTCCCAAATATTTCAGGCCCTCCCTTGCCTATTTACCTTGTTTTTCTCTGTGCTTGAAATGTACTTTTTCCCAAATAGTGAAACGGCTTGCTCCCTTGCCTTCTTCAAGACTTTTCTCAGGAAAGTCTCAGTGAACATTTTTTTGGGTAACTTACTTATAATAAAAACTTTCATGACACTCTTTCAATTCTCCTCTACATTTGATTATTCTCCATAACACTTACTACAAACATATTATACACTTCATTCTCCTTATTGTCAGAATTAGAATGTAGATTTCAGTAAAGAAAAGATATTTGATGTTTTACTCAGTTGTGTCACAGTGATGCCTACTTTGTATGACACATAATAGTTTCAACAAATAGTTGCTTAATGAATGATTTAATTAAGAACTCCTCTTATCTTCTCCAAAGCATTTTAAAGAAAAAAAATCATAAAGATTGCTTAAAATAGTTTATAGAATTGAGTTTTCCACATACATGGTTTCAAAGATTGCTTAAAATAGTTTATAGAATTGAGTTTTCCACATACATGGTTTCAAAGTGTTTTTTTCAGGATAGGTAGTTTTCTATGGGGCGTGTATGTGTGTGTGCATGTTTGTATGCATGCATGCACTGTGTGTGTACATGTGTGTTTTATTGGGTTATGATTGGAGCTTATTTAAATGGGGGTATATTCATGATGAAAATAAACTTTTGCTTACAGTGAAATATCTACTTTTCATTTTCCCAAATCCCCAAAGAATCTTACCTATCACTTTCCCTGAAAAACTCCAAGTTTTGGTTTTGCCATGGACTTTTCATTTTTCTGCAGTTGAATGATAATTTAGAGAAAATAGCATAGCAGTGATTGCAAAGGAGAGTTTGTATTCTCTTTGCACTGGGTGGGCAGGGATTTTTCATTTCATACATCATTACAACTTTCTCCAGTGATTGGGCACCAATTTTATCTCACTCTATCACAACAAGCTACCTGCTCACAAACTCGGCATCAAGGCCAAGCTGAAACAATCTCCACAACATACTATCCATGAAACCTTGTAATTTCAGTTGCTCATGCTAAAAATATTATGTTATGCATCTCAGTGCAATCTCATCATACCAGCATGTAACGATAGGCTAATGGACTGTAACAAAATTCAGTTTCAAAAATGTCAAGTATAATGAAAAAGAAAAAAATAATAACAGAAATATGTAAGTCCTCCGTTGGATTTATATAGTCTTTGTGTGTGGACTTACATACGTTTCAAAACTTCATTTACTTGTTTATTTCATATGGTCTTACTATTCGAGTATTATTCAGCCAGTCCACCTGAACCAGCATTAGAGGGTAGTGACTCCACCAGATTTTCATTCTTAATTTTGCCAGTGTTAATCCAGTCACATTTTCCTGTTCTTGTCAGTCACTCTATTTGCAAAGAATCCAAACTACTCTTGTTCATCTTTGTTTGTTTGCTTGGTTGATTGGTTTTATTTTTTAACCTCTATTCTGTAAAAAGTGCCAAGGACAAAATGGCGAACATACCAGAAATAATCTCCATTCTCATCAAGCACACAATCCACAGAGGAGACAGAAATTAGTAAAACAATGTCTCAAATCTATGTTTGTAAGATGAGATGAGGGCTATAAATGAAAAGCTTAGGGATATGAGTAATATTATAGACCAAAGTTCTAGGGGATAGAGAAACCTTTCCCGAGAAAATGAATTGCCATACAAGCGGGGGAAGCTGAGGGGAAGTGACCATGAGCAGATATTCTAGGAGTAGGTTTGTTATACGAAAGACACCAGAGAAAGGGGAAAAAGAAAAAAAAAATGTGATTTTAGTCAACTGAAAAGTGGCAGTAAGGTCTTGATACCAAGAAAGAGTGGAAATGGCAGAACATGAGTCTGGAGAGGTTGGCATAGCTATATTATTCTGGGTTTGGGACTTTATTTTAAGAATCTCAGGACTCAAGAATTTTTAAAAATGGAAATGAGTTAATCATATATTCATTTTAACATGGTCCTTTTTGCTAAAATGAAGAGAAGGGACTGGAAAGGGCAAAGATGGAGGCCGAGAATAGCAGTAGGGAGTTGTAGCAGTCAAGATGAGAAAGCACAGTCTCTTGATGTCAAAAAAAAATCAGATATGTGTGCAAATTAAAGAGATATTTAGGAGAAAAAAACAAAAAGATGTAACAGTTTACTGAATGTAAGAAGTGAAGGAAATGACTGTGCCAAAGATGATAGTTTGATTTTTCAGGTATATATTCAATAAATATTTCAGCACCTTGTAAATGCTATTTAAGGGGGATAACTATAGCATCAGGGAGAAAAAGAAATTTCTACTTTCATGGAACTTATGTTCTGTTTGGAAAAGATAGAGAATACACTGACTAGGAAGCAAAATATACAGTTCAAGAGATGGTGATAAGTGCACAAAATAAACTCAAGGGAAAATATGGAGAGTGGAGTTAAATGTAAGAGTGGAGAATTAAAATTTTCAGTATGGAAGTCATTGAAAGGTGAAATTTGAACAAATCTTAAAAGGAAGGAAGAAATCTGAAAAGAATACAAAGAATGTGATTGTGTGGCAATATCTGAAGAATACAAAGAAAGTGATTTTGTGACAATATGAAGGGGATAAAGAAGGCAGCCTTAAGGAGGGCTATAACAAGAATATTTATGTCAGATTCCTTTTGTAGAATTTTAAAAGGTCTTTTGAAAGTCTTTCTCAAATATCATTGGCAACATTGCACTTTCCTACACATGCCTTAGCTTCAACCTGTGTTCCTGTTCCCCTCGTCTGTTTCCTTTTCTTCTTAAACACTTATCTCCTTTTAATAAACAATGTCTGTGATCTGTTACTCTCAATGAGGAGGTAAGCTCTACAGTCATGGAGAGTTTTGTCTGATTTGTCTTTTGATTTATTGCTTCGCATAAATGTTGTCTGTTTCACCTTTTGATTATTGCCTGGCATAGGGCATACCTTTTATACATATTTGTTAAATAAATAAATAAATAAATGCTCATCTTCAAAAGTACTTCTTTTATATGCATAAAACAGAATATGTTCAATTTTCTTGTTACAGTTCAGTGTCCAAGACTTCAGCATACTAAATCAATTTACTACTCCTTGTTTCTGCCTCCACACAATTGAAAACTGCACAAATCTTAGATCTTGGATTGCCTGCTGAATAATCTTGTTGCTCTGCTCTACAAATATATGCATCACTTATGTGTAATATACTTGTGGACATTTTATCTTTATTTTTCCCTATGCAATTCAAGTTTCAAGTAAATTTTCTACTACATATGCTTTGAAAATATGAGTAGATAGCTTTACAATAATTATTGTGTTTTATGTCTCAATATTATAGAAAAGTAAAAAAGAAAGTGGATATTGCTTTTTAGCTGAAATGCACTAGATAAATAAATTAACTAAAACTGCCAAAAGAATGAAATATTTTGAAAATACTTAGTCTGCCCTGCTGAAGGGAAAAATAATAAATGACTATGTCTTTTACTTCTATAATTTTGCAGTACTTCCTGTAAAACAAATAATACATTACTGACCTAGCCATTGCCAAAATGGTATTAGAGTACCACCATTTTGCCAATTTTTCTTCCTAATAAATAAAATCCTATTTTCTACAAGAACTCATTTGTAAAACACATCAAGTAGTTTAAAGATATTTCTTGCTGAATAAAACCTTTCCCTGTGGACTTGAATATATATCCTGGCTACGTCATTTGTACTTAGACATAAAAAAAATCCCTGAATTAAGACTAGCAATAAGAGAAAAAACATTCACATCAGTAATAGTGTGAAGGTAGCACAAGATTGCCCTTCTCGCAAATTGATCGTACTATATACCTCATGTGGACTAAACTGTTTTGTTATGCTTTATCATACCTAAAAGCGATATGAATTCATGCTAAAATATATGTGTTTGGTGCCTTTAGCTTTGTTAATTGATAGGCGTCACAAGGAAACAGAAAATTTCTAAAAAAACAAGGTAGCTGGAGGAGGTCAGATAGTGTATTGCATGTTGAAAATTAAAGCATGTTGGTGTCATTTGCTGAGCGTAGAAACTTGACAGGTATTATTGTTTAACATGGAAACTTCTCTGTATTCATATATGCCCCTTCATACCTACTACCTACCTTGTTGACTAAGTCAATTAGCTAATATTCTTCAGAAACATAACATGAACAAAGAAAAATGCCATGATCCACCTTTTCTTTAAAAACTGTAGTTTAATTAAGTTCGAATTTAAACAGCGAAAATTCAATCTACTAAATACAAAATTTAGAACATAATTTACTTCATAGCTCCACAAAATAAAACAAAACTTTAAGACTCTTTTGTGTGATTTAATATATTTTGATCAGTATGATTTTAGTTCAAAGAAAATCTAAATGCATGTTCTTGATATCTAATTTCAGTTCATCATTCTAACCACATTTTATGAAAATTTCTACAGATATTTCAATATAATTTTAATGTATTGGGTTCATGAATTTGGTAAATATTTCAAAACTAGAGAATGCTATGAAAAGTAAAACCAGCAGTTGCTGCAAAGTATTTTCTCTTTTAAAATTCTAAATTGACCGTGTATGTTTTTATAAATTTGTGAGGTACAAAGGAATGCGATGATTTATGAATACAATGTGGAATCATTAAATCAAGCCAGTTAATGTATTAGTCACCTCAAATACCTAACATTTTATGTGATGAGACCATTTGAAATTTACTCTTAGCAATTTTAGAAGGTACAATATTCTATTGTTAACTCTATTCGCTACACTCTGCAATAAAACTAAAAAACAACATCTTTCTACTGGCTGAGATTTTTTACTCTTAGGCAGCAATCTCCCCATTTTCCCCACATTGCAGGTGCTTGCCACAACACCCGACTAATTTTTATATTATTAGTGGAGATGGGGTGTCACCACGTTTGTCAGGCTGGTCTTGAACTCCTGTCCTCAAGTGATCCACCCACCTCAGCCTCCCAAAGTGCTAGAATTACAGGTGTGTGATCCGCATTTTCCTTATTCAGTTATCCACTGATGGACACTGAGGTTGATTCCATAAGTCAGCTATCATAAAGAATGTTTAAATAAACATGGGAGTGCAGACAGTTTTTCAATGAGCAGATTTTAAATCTTTTCGGTAAATACTCAGAAATGAGATTGTTGAATCATATGATAATTCAATTTGCAGTTTTTGGAGAAACCTCTCTACAATTTTCCATAATGCCCGTACTAATTTAAATCCCCACCAAAGCTGTTTGAGTGTTCCCTTTTCTACACATCATTGTCAGCATTTGTCTTTCATCTTTTTATAATCGCCATTCTAACAGGTGTGTGGTGATATCTCATCGTGGTTTTAGTTTTCATTTCCCTAATGATTAGGCATGGTAAGCTTTCTTTCATACGTCTGTTGGGCATTTGTATGTCTTCCTTTGAGAAATGTCTATTCAATTCCTTTGCCCACTTTAAATCAAATTATTTGGGGTTCTTTTGCTGTTGAGTGGATTCAGTTCCTTGTGTATTCTGGATACTTGTCTCTGGTCAGATGCAGTTTGCAGATATGTTCTCCCATTCAACAGGTTGTCTCTTCACTCTGTTTCCTATGTGCAGGAGCTTTTTAGTTTAATACAGTCAGATATGATTTGGCTCTGTGTTCCCATCCAAATTTCATGTAAATTGTGATTCCACGTGTTGGAAATGGGGCTTGGTGGGAGGTGATTGGATCATGGGGGTGGTTTCTAATGGTTTAGTATCATCCCTCCAGTGCTGTCTTATGACACAGTTCTCACAAGATCTGGTTGTTGAAAAGTGTATAGCACTTTTGTCTTTTCTCTCTCGTGTCAAACATGTGAAGACAGGTTCACTTCACCTTCACCTTCTGCCATGATTGTAACTTTTGTGAGGCCTTCCAGTCATGCTTCCTGTACAGCCTGCAGAACTCCGGGCCAATTACATCTCTTTTCTTCACAAATTACCTACTCTCAGGTAGTTCTTTACAGCGGTATGAACTATTATATAGTTCCATTTGTCTATTCTTTGTTTGTTTTTATTTTTGTTGCCTGTGATTTTGAGGTTTTAGTCATAACCTAGGCTAGCCCAGTGTCCTGAAGTGTTTCCTCTATGTTTTCTTCTAGTCAGTTTTATAGTTTCAAGTCTTATGTTTAAGTCTTCAATCCATTTTAAGTTGATTTTTGTATAAAGTGAGACATAGGAGTCTAGTTTCATTCTTTTCCATATAGATATCCAATTCTCCCAGCACCATTTATTAAAGGGAGTGTTATTTCCCCAATATATGGTTTTTGCATCTATGTTGAACATGAACTGGCTGTAAGTATCTGGACTTACTTCTAGGTTCTCTACTCTGTTCCATTCGTTTAGGCATCTGGCTTTGTACAAATACTGTGCTGTTTTGGTTAGTATAATTTTGAACTCAAGAGGTGTGATGCTCCAGTCTTGTTCTTTTTGCTTTGGATTGCTTTGGCTATTTGAGGTCTTTTCTGGTTTCATGAATTTAGGATTTTTTTTCTATTTCTATAAAATATGCTATTAACATTTTTAGAGATTGCATTGAATCTGTAGATTGCTTGGATAATATGGTCATTCTAACACTATTAATTATTCTAATTCATGAGTATGGAATGCCTTTTCATTTGAGTTTCTCCTTTTACATTTCTGTGATCAATGCCTTATTGTTTTCCTTATAGAGGTCTTTCACCTTCTTGGTTAAATATATTCTTAGGTATTTTGAAGGGGTAGATATTGTAATCTCTCCTTTCCTCCCTCCCTTCCTCCGTCCCTCCCTTCCTCCCTCCGTCTCTCCCTTCCTTCCTCCCTTCCTCCCTTTCTCACTTCTATTTTTTTTCCTGCCTCACTGCAGCCCCAACCTCCCCAGCTCAGGTGATCCTCCCACCTCGGCCTCCTGAGTTTGAGTCTACAGGCACACACTACCATGCCCACCTAATTTTTTATAACTTTTCCAGAGACAAGGTTTCACCGTGTTGCACAGGCTGCTCTCAAACCCCTAGACTCAAGCGATCTACCTGCCTCAGCCTCCCAAACTGCTGGGGCTAAAGACTAGAGCCACCATGCCCAGCCAAGACTGCTTTCTTGATTTCTTTTTTAGGTAGTTCATTTTTGATGTATAGAAATACTACTAAATGTATATGTTGATTTTTTTTCCTGAAACTTTACTGAATTTGTTTATCAGTTCTAAGAGTTTCTCAGTGAATTCTTTAGATTTTTCTACATATAAGATTATGTTGTCTGCAAGAGGGAAAATTTAACTTCCTCTTTTCCAATTTGTGTGTTTTATTTTAATTTCTTTATCTCGCCTGATTGCTTAGCTAGGACTTGCAGTACCAGATTAAATATGAGTGGTGAAAATGGGCACATTTTTCTTGTTCTGTTTCTTAGAGAAAAGGCTTTCAGCTCATCCCCACTCATTATAATGTTAGCCATGGGTTTGTCATATATTGCTTTTATTATATTGAGATGTTTCTTCTATGCCTAATTTACTAAGAGTTTTTATCATGAAGGGATGTTGAGTTTTATCAATTTTTTATGTGTCTTTTCAAATGATTGTATGCTTTTCATTCTTTATTCTGTTGATGTATTTAACACATTTATTGATTTGCATATGTTGAACCATTATTGCATCTTTTAAACAAGTGTTTTATCCATGGTGTAAGATATTCCATTATTATTATATAATGACCTTTTTTAATTGACTTTGTATGTGTTCAGAAATTTATTTCTTCTAGCTTTTCCAATTTGTTGACATATAGTTGTTCATAATATTATGTAATGATCTCTTTTATTTCTGTCCTATCAGTTGTAATATCTCCTTTCTCATTTCTGTTTTTATTTATTTTGATCTTTTGTTTTTCTTGGTTAGCTTAGGTAGTGGTTTACTGATTTTGTTCACCCTTTCAAAAGCTGACTTTTAGTTTCATTGATCCTTTGTTTAGCTTTTTTTTTTAGTATCTATTTGATTTATTTCTGCTCTAATATTTCTTATTTATATCCTTCTATTAATATCTTGTTTATTTTGTTCTTTCTAGTTTCTTGATGTGCATTGTTAGGTGGTTTATTCAAAATCTTTCTTTTTTTTTTTGGATGTAAGCATTTATTGCTGTCATATTTTCTGGTATCACTGATTTTGCTGTATCCAATAGGTTTTGATATGGTTGCTTCCATTCTCATTTATTTTCATATATTTTTAAATTCCCTTCCTAATTTCTTCATTCATCCAATAGTTGTTTAGGAATATGCTGTTAAATTTCTATGTATTTGTAGTTTCCAAAGTTTCTGTTACTGATTTCTATTTTTATTTCATTGAGGTCTGAGAAGATAGTTGATAGAATTTTGATTAAAAAAAATAATTGAAGACTTGTTTTGTGGACTAACATGTAATTTATCCTAGAGAATATTTCATGTGTTTACAATAGAAATGTGTATCCTGTAGCTGTAGAATAAAATCTCCCATAAATTTCTATTAGGTACATTTGGCCTAAAGTACAGTGTTAATCCAATGTGTCTTTATTGTTTTTCTGTCTGAATGATCTCTCCAATGCTCAGAGTGGAATATTGAAGTTCCCAACTATTATCGTGTTGAAATTTATCTCATCCTTTAAATCTAATAATATTTGCTTTGTATATCCTGTTGCTCTGGTATTGGATGCATATATATTCAAAATTTTTATATCATCTTGCTGAATTTATTATTTATCCTTATATAATGACCTTCTTTGTGGGTTTTTTTTTTTTTATAGTTTTTGACTTAATGTCTGTTTTATATTATATAAGTTTAGGTATTCCTACTCACTTTTGGTTTCTGTTTGCATAGAATATTTTTTCCTAACCCTCCAATTTCACTATATATGTGACTTTGCAGGTGAAGTGATTTGTGTGTGTGTGTGTGTGTGTGTGAACAGAATATAGTCAGGTTATTTTATTTATACATTTAGCTAATCTATATATTTTAAGTGAGAAATACAATCTGTTCATCTTTGAAAAGATTAGGTGAGGACTTATCCATGTTATTTTGTTTGTTGTTTACTGGTTGTTTTGTATATCGTTTTTCCTTCCTTTCTCTCGTAGTTTTTGTTATTGAAATTTGTTTTTTCTTTATAGTGGTAATACTTGATGCATTTCTTTTTCTCATTTGTGTATCTATTCTACCAGTGTGTTGTATATTTTCACGTGTTTTTGTGATGGTAGATATTGTCCTTTCTCATCCAGATATAGGACTACCTTAAGCATTTTTCACCTAGTGATGAATTCTTTTAGTTTCTGTTTGTCTGGAAAATATTTAATTTCTCCTTCATTGTTTACAGATAGCTTTGCTGTTTATAGTATTTTTGAATGGCAGGGTTTGTTGTTGTTGTTGATCACTTTGAATATATAATTACCTTCTTTCCTGGCCTGTGAAGCCAGGCTCCCAGGTGGCATTTGCAGGCAGGTGCCAGTGGCAACGACAGCACCAGGTTGGGATGGACAAACCCTGATGCCCTGGGAGGCATTTGTGGGCAGCAATGGTGAGAGGGTTGGGCTCATACTCAGGCCCCAAGAAGGCAAGTGTAGGCCCATGTGGCAGTATTGGGCATGGTGGGCCTCCTCTCAGGCCCCAGGGAAGCAATTGGATAGGCCAGTTCCCAGCCCCACTGAAGGCATTTATAAGTGTACGGTGGCCCTGCTTCTGAAAGAGGTGGGTTGGCTGTCAGTGGAAGCAACCCCTGCAGGCTGTTATCAGGCTCTGGGGTGTTAATGCTTCAGCACCCTTTGTCCCAGGCAAAGCCTCCCTCATGTGCTGCACTGCCCATTTCCTGGAATGTGAGACACTATGTGGGCTAGAGTGCTGAGGACCCAGTCATATCTCTGGACCCTGTAACTCTGGCCCCAGCTGGTGTCATGACATGTAACCCTCAAGGTAGACATTGGAGCATATTAATGGGGCCCTATGGATGTGGAGATGCAGAGGCTGTTGTGCCCCAAGACAGAATGTAGTCTGGTGGGAGTTGGGCTCTCAAAATGGTGCTATGATGCAGCTGCTTGGGTCTCAGAGTATGTGTGACACCCAGTATGAACTACTTGTCTGAAAAAATATTCTCATATGGACTCCAGGTAGTTCCCTGTAGTAGTTAATGACACGTAAGAGCTGAGGGACTCTCCTGTGGCTAAGATTGCAGGAATCCACATGGGAAATTGACGGCTGGGGACTCTCTCATTACATTTTGCCTGATTTCTAACTGATCCTAGCTGGGCCAGCTGCTTTACCTTCTTCTCCTTTCATGTGTCAATGGTTTCCTTGCACTTACCTGCTGGATTCCAGTGTTAATCTCTCATGCTCTATTTAATGTGTGATTGTGTACTTGCTGTTTTGGTCCTACTTTGTGGAGGAAGTGAATGCCGGATCACTCTAGTCAGCCATTAGAAGTCACCCTCACCTCTTCTAGTTCCTATTTCTTAATGTGCTTTACTCTTCATTTTATCCCAGTCTTTTCACAATGCAAGCAAATGCTTGAGTCTCCATAGCTAACTGCACCTGTCTTAAGGAATTATTTTCACTTATGTCGTAAAAATAATTAACCAATTTTTTCATCATAGACAGTGCAGCTCAGTATGAGTGCAGGCAACTTAGTGGAACTAGGTAAATTCCCTATCATAGCTCTACCACGTCTAACTTTGTTACTTTAGACAACTTTGTTAGCCACTTTGTGCGTCAGTCATATCAATAATAAAATAGACATAAAATTGTGCTTTCCTCATTAGATAATTGAGAAATTTGAATGAATAAATACAAGTAAGCCACTCAGAGTAGTTTTGGGTACCAAGCACTCAAGAATGTTAAGCTATCATTATTAATATTTATCTTTCAAATTACACTTTCCTTTTTTATTTTAAATCATAATTTTTATAATTATGAAGTAGCTTTTACCTCATACATCTTTTTTCTCATGTAATTCTATTAAGCAACTAATTAGATTTAGTCTTGGCTAGTACCGACATGAAAATAACTGGAAAACCAAATTTAAAAAAATGAATGGTAGACTTCAATATAATTGTTTTTTTAATATCTTGCCCTCTGTATCTTCATAAAAGTGAATTTTTAGACTTTTAATTTCAGGACTATGGGTGCATGTTTGCTATATAGATAAATTGTATACCATGGGAGTTTGATGTACAGTTTATTTCATCACTCAGATCATACACGTGGTACCTGACTGGTAGTTTTTCAAACCCTCCTCCTACCCTCCACTCTCAAGTAGGTCCCAGCATCTATTGCTCCCTTTCTTTGTGTTCATATGTACCCAATGTTTAGCTTCCACTTGTAAGCGAAAACGAGCAGTGCTGATTTTCTATTCCTGGAGGATAATGGCTTCCAGTTCTATCCATGTTGGTGCAAGAGGCATCAGGCTCATTCTTTTTATGGCTGCATAATATTCCATGATGTATATGTATGACATTTTCTTCATAAAAGTTATTTTACGTAGAAGAACTAAATGACTTTAATAAGTCTAGCAAGTTCCCCCTCGTTCCAAACTCATTAGAGAGAGTTATGAAAATGAAATGTCATTTTAGGATAGTTCAAACATTTTTCAAGAAAGTTGAGAAACTTCTGTCAAATATTTACAGAGAACTCCTTGCAATTATATAATACTTATGGGAGAGATAAAACTCTTTCATTAAAATGAATTTTTAATAGAATAATTTGACTGCAGCTTATATATGAATAATGAAGGACAGTGAAATGAAAATAATTGCTAATGGTTTACTTAGTATCAACTTTGATTTGGATTTGACAAACTTTACTTGAGCTTTTGAAAGTGCAATTAACTGATACTTTTTTTTTAGTCTTAGGTAAAACAAAGATATGTGTTTCATAAAGAGAACATATATGTTAAAAGGAAACTCGTTTTAAAAACCCATTGACAGGAGCAGAAGGCAGCCTGCAGCCATAATATAGACATTAATATTGACCATGTAATTTGGGATAATGTATAATATTTGAGATAATATTATATGTTATCTTCATAGAGAGAGAGCGAGAGAGAGAGAGAGGAGAATTTTTTTCAGTCATTTAAGAGACTGTCCAGGAGTTAAATTAGAAAATAAGTTTTAGCCATAGTCTTTACAAAACTGATATTTGTCATAAGGGAAAATGCCTTCCAGAAAGTGAAAGAAACCTTTGGTCATTTATCAGTGTCAAATTTCTGTCAAAAATAATGTGACTCTCAGAATTCTAAACTCAGTAGCCATAAAATACTTAAAAATTTCTACTGATTTGATAATACTATAAAGTAGAATGGACTGAAAATAGAGAATTACACATATTTCTTGGAAAATAAAATATTGGGGCGAATAAATAACTCTTAAATAATTACAGTGTATAGGAGACTAAGAGTCAAAGGAAGACAAGAGTGTTATATTTTTTAAACATTTGTTTTCAGAATTGACAGATTTAAGCAGCATAAGACAAATTCTGAAAAGTAAGCATTTTGAAAAATGACTTTCAAATGTAACAAGGACAACATATAATCCTCTGATGCATTTACAGAAGTATAATAAAAGCAATTCTTTAGAAGCTCTGAATTACTTTACCTAGTTATATGAACAGTGAGGATAATTACATATCATAGAATAGACAATAGCAGAATATGATACAACTTATGGTAATATACACATGGTTTACCCTGAATTGTTTTATTATATCACTTTTTTAATGGTATTATTGGATTAACCAAACATAATCCATTTAAAAAAGCATGTGACCACTATAAAATTATATATTTTAAATTAACTTTTACCATCTCTTTTAAATATTCAAAAAAGTTATTACAGTGACTACTTGGGTATACTTTATCAACTGGCAGTATAACATACTTACATGGAAAAAAAAAAGTAAACTTGATATATTTGAGAAATGACTAAGCATTCCCAAGAAAACATAATAATGAGTTATGTGATACTGTGATGGTTAATATTGAGTGTCAACTTGATTGGATTGAAGGATGCAAAGTTTTGTTCCTGGGTGTGTCTGTGAGGGTGTTGACAAAGGAGATTAACATTGGAGTCAGTGAGCTGGGAGAGGCAGACCCATCCTCAGTTTGTGTGGGCACCATCTAATCAGCTGCCATTGCAGCTAGAATAAAGCAGGCAGAAGAAGAACTTGGAAGGAGTTGCTGAGTCTTCCGGCCTTCATTTTTCTCCCACGCTGGATGTTTCCTGCCTTTGAACATTGGACTCTAAGTTCTTCAGCTTTTGGACTCTTGGGCTTACAACAGTGATTTGCCGGAGGCTCTTGGACCTTCAACCATAGATTGAAGGCTACACTGTTGGCTTCCCTAGTTTTGAGGTTTTGGGACTCAAACTAGCTTTCTTGCTCCTCAGCGTGCAGACCGTCTATTGTAGGACTTCACTGTGTGATCATGTGAGTCACCATTCCTTAATAAACTCCCTTTTATATATACATCTATCCTATTAGTCCTGTCCCTCTGGAGAACCCTATTACAGGTTTCAACATTCAAAGTGTTAGCTACCTTATATGTTAGAAAATGAGTGAAAATAATGTTTTGCACAATCTAACATATGCAGGCAATAAGTGCTCCTTAAATAGGTAATTTTGGAAAATAATATTGTTTTGCACTAGAAGAGAGCATATATCTGGAAATTAGAGTAGATTCAGACCAATTGCCCTGAAGTTAAGTTTTGAAGATTATCAGTGGAATAATTACTCAAAATAATGACCCTCTTAACCCACAAACAAGGTCCCACCCTTTGGGAAATTATAGATGCTAATTAATTCCAAGAAGTTATATAAATACTATTTTTATTGTGATTATGTATAGAATTGAAAAAGCAATGTAAAACACATCATTCATCTCAGCCATTCTAACAAACTGTTGTTTTGTCGGGATTCGTCTGAGTAGATAGTTATAGAGGATAAGAAAAAGCTGTAGCTGTGCTGATTTCTAGTCTTCCTTTGAGTCTGGTTCTCTTCACAGAGACATTTTTTAAAAATTGTATTTGGATTACATAATAGGGAAATAGTACCACAAAGTAAAGCCAAATCTCAATAGTCTGTTTTAAATGATCACTGTAACCCTTACGTTGTTTGCATTCCAACAAATTCACAAGTGCATTTACTCATTTACACACTATTATGGTTCACTTGTGTTCTAAAATATATTAATTTGTGTCTTACACCTCTTACAGTTAGGGCAGCAGATTAAACAAATAAAAACATCAACAAACTGAATATGGCAGAGCCTTTTTTTGATTAATTTGCCAACTGTGTCTGGAAATAGTCTGTTATTTCCATTTGAAATAGACAAAAGTCTAGAAACTATAAGAACAACAAAGTCCATTTTACATGAAGTGTTTTTTTTTTTTTTTTTATTTGCGTCTAAGAAGAGGAAAAGATTCCTTGTTAGTTCTAGAATATATATTTCTATTACAAGTAACAGGTCCAATAATGGTTCAACTTTTTGACAATATAAACTGTTGACTTACTTATTTTATGATTTTATCAGTAGAGGATCTAAACAACCAGCTAATTATGTTAGAAATAGTAATCTCGTATTTTATCCTTATGTTTTACTTACACTGTGATTTTCTTTCCTAATTTTATGTGATAGTTTAACATTTCAGGTCATTAAGCACGTTTCAAATCCTCAACTACAAATAATTTGGAAAGAAAAAACCCTTTTAAATAGAATAATGTGCATTATGATATTTTATTATATATTGATATGGTTTAATNTTTCTATTACAAGTAACAGGTCCAATAATGGTTCAACTTTTGACAATATAAACTGTTGACTTACTTATTTTATGATTTTATCAGTAGAGGATCTAAACAACCAGCTAATTATGTTAGAAATAGTAATCTCGTATTTTATCCTTATGTTTTACTTACACTGTGATTTTCTTTCCTAATTTTATGTGATAGTTTAACATTTCAGGTCATTAAGCACGTTTCAAATCCTCAACTACAAATAATTTGGAAAGAAAAAACCCTTTTAAATAGAATAATGTGCATTATGATATTTTATTATATATTGATATGGTTTAATAAAAGAATTTGGGGTTTAATGTTTACTCCTGTTAAGTATTGTTCTTACTACTTTTACAGATTTATGTAATGATAAGTTTCTTTTGAACACTCATTGAAGCTGACAAATTAAAACATAAAGAATTTAATAAAATCTCCCCACCCCAAAGGCAAAAACCTATGTCAACCTACTTCTTGAAACTTACTTTCAATATGCTATAATCATTCCAGTATACATTACATTCTAGGTTTTCATATTCACCCTTACTTTTACTGTGGCAGAAAACCCATGTTTTCTTTATTTAATTTCCCTCAGGGAAGCACTTCTGTCAGGAGCAACATACTAGTTCTAACTCTAAAGTGGAATTTTTAAGTGATTTCTTTTGGAAATGTCAATTTGTCTGTATTTTCAAAGGTTTTATTACCACTCTTACAATTTCTAGCAGTGGGAGGAAACTTCTGACTTTGACAATACTTTTTTCCTTCATTAATTACCTCTTCCTCTTCTCTTAAAGCCTGATGATTTTTTTCCATTGTTGCCCATTCTTCAGTTTGTTATATACATTGTTTCTTACTTTGTAGATTGCAAATTTCTCAAAGGCAAGACTTGAATATTACATTGAGAACAGTCATTAAACTCTTCTCTATAGAATGAAGCAAACTTTATTGTAGTTATTTTTACATTATAGTAATAGTCAATTTTCTTTTATTAAATTATATAAACCCTGGTATTAATTTCCAACTTTGTTAAAATAAAGTAGAATTATTCTGGTAGGTTTATTTTTATGGTTCTATTCTTAGCAGTGGCATAGGTAATTATTGTTTTATTTGTCTTTTCTACATATGTGAGTTTGTGTGTATTTATGCTTGTGTGTTTTAGTCCACAATAAAGCAAATAGATAAACTATTTTTTGCTTTGAAGTTTAATTACATAATTATACCTGTTATTAATATATGCTATACCTTTTTGAAAAATGCATGTATGATACTAAAATTCTGATATATTGAACATTTGGTTGGTTTCTGAAAATCAAGTCATTGAAGAAAAAAATCCAACAGTATTTCAATGCATTTCAAAGCCTTTTAAAATTCTGATTAGTCAGGTGATGTTTCTGGTTAATGTGGAATTTCCAAGGGGAATATATCATAGTTATTTGTCATTCTCATTACTATTAGGGTTTATTTGTTGGATGAGTATCATTATATAATACTCTTTTAATCTATTCTTATTGATGATAAGACAAAGCTGTGAAAAAGTGGTAAAACGTGTATTAAAATCCACTTACTTTCAAAACTTAGATATTAAGATTCTTATGCTGCTCTCCTTGAAATAAAATGGTAAGATTTTCAGTAGAAATCTAATTAGTATAGACATGAAAATTTCACCAAACTTCATAAGATTACTGTAAGGCAATTTGGAGTTAGGTTGTATATAGTCTTAATAGTGTCCAAATTAAGAATATGACAAAAATACTTGAGCTGTCATGGTATCTTGATGACATATTTATGGTGAGGTTATTAGAAAAGTAAACATTTGGAAACCAATCTATCACACTTAATAAATAATTGTTCTTCCATCTACAAACTCTGGTCATTTTCTAGTGCTCATGAGAGAGGCCTCATAACTAAATAATAAAATGAACAATATTAGAGTAAATCAATTTGTAGTCACGTTTCTAGGAAAATAACTCTCAGTAACTTCAAGGATAGAAAATTTAGTTGTATACAACTGTCACAGGAAGAGGTTATCTGCACAAGTAGCATTTAAGAAGTGGCTATCATTCTGAATTTCAAAAAGCAAATTTTATCCTTGAATGGATATATGCCACCTATGTTGATTTATGCTATCAATGACTTATTTTTCAGAGGCTCTAATATTTCTGTCATTAACAGCCAAAAAAAATAGGATATTTGGATGAAATAACACATTGAGGCTGATTGCCAATGAGAATAAAATAAACATCTATTAATTTTATTTTCTCTACATCTTTAAAATTCACACATATTTCAGTGTCTTTTTAATTAACAACAAAGACCCCTATGCTCCTATTCATGTTTGAAAATCACTTCTTGCCATATATATGTCAAGTATTATTATATATCCTTCAGAGCATTTTCAAACATTATTCAAAATGTTATTTGGTAACAGATAATTATTTTAGAGTCAAATTTGTGATGATTTATCTATAATGTATTAGTTTGTTTTCACACTGCTGATAAAGACATACTTGAAACTGGGAACAAGAAGAGGTTTAATTAGACTTACAGTCCCGCATGGCAGGGAGGCCTCAGAATCATGGTGGGAGGTGAAAGGCACTTCTTTCATGGAGGCAGCAAGAGAAAAATGAGGATGAAGCAAAAGTAGAACTCCCTGATAAACCCATCAGATCTCTTGAGACTTATTCACTATCAGGCTGGCCCCCATGATTCAATTACATTCCCCTGGGTCCCTCCCACAACACGTGGGAATTCTGCGAGATACAATTCAAGCTGAGATTTGGGTGGGGACACAGCCAAACCATATCAGATACAACGAGTGTTGGGGAGGATGTGAAGGAAAGGGAACCTTTTACACTGTTGGTGGGAATATAATCTGTACAGTCATTATGGAAGACAGTACAGAAGTTGCTCAAAAATTAAAAACAGAACTACCATATAATCCAGCAATTCCACTATAGGGACATCTTTTCAAAGGAAATGAAACCATTATCTTATTTTGTTTGTTTGTTTTGAGATGGAGTTTCACTCTCTTTTTTTTTTTGTTTTTTTTTTGTTTGTTTGTTTTTTCTTGAGACGGAGTCTTGCTCTGTTGCCCAGGCTGTAGTGTAGTGGCGCGATCTCCGCACACTGCAAGCTCTGCCTTCCAGGTTCACACCATTCTCTTGTCTCAGCCTCCCGAGTAGCTGGGACTACAGGCGCCTGCCACCATGCCTGGCTAATTTTTGTTTTTGTAGTAGAGACGAGGTTTCACCATGTTTGCCAGGACGGTCTCGATCTCCTGACCTCGTGATTTGCCCGCCTCGGCCTCCCAAAGTGCTGGGATTAAAGGCGTGAGCCACTACGCCCAGCCAAGATGGAGTTTCACTCTTGTTGGCCAGGCTGGAGTGCAATGGTGTGACCTTGGCTCACTGCAACATCTGCCTCCTGGGTCCAAGCGATTCTCCGGCCTCAGCAAAGATATCTGCACTCTCATGTTCATTGCAGGATTATTTACAATTGCCAAGATGTGGAATCAACTCAGATGACTCATTACCAAATAATAATTGAAGATACAGAATTTCTGACTTGTGTTAACAATGATGATTCCTAAATCTTATTTTTTTTCTCATTTGAATTGAATAAAGTTAAGTGTTTTTAAAATTTTGAATCCCAGAGAGAGACAAGTGGTATTTTTAAAACTTTCATCTAAACTTTTGGGCCAAATATATAATCTTCTTTTCCTCCTATGTTTATGACAGTAACTATGTTACAATGGATAAAATAATGTCTGATAAATATGGCATCATCAAAAACATCACTACACATTCTGAAAAATCTCTAACAAGAAGATAAGGAGAATATAATAAATAAAGTGTTGCTAAGGACATCACTTCTAATACTTAAGCTGTAGACAGGATTGTAGTCTTAACTTCTTTCGCTTTCTTCCATAATGATAGTTATGGGCCTAAACAGTGGCTTTGAGAAAGATATAAACGTCATGTAAAAATTGACGACCTTAAAGTTTTTTCTCTTGGGCCAGCATAGTGACACATGCCTGCAATCACAGCACTTTGGGAGGCTGAGGCTGGAGAAATACTTAAGGCCAGAAGTTTGAGGCTATCCTGAACAACACAGCAAGACACCATCTCTATAAAAAAGAAAAAAAAAAACTCGCTGGGAGCAGTGGGATGAACTATAGTCCCAGCTACTCAGGAGGCTGAGGCAGGAGGATCACTTGAGCCCAGAAGCTGAAGGTTACAATAAGCCATGATCATACTACTATACAGCAGCGTGGGTGACAGAGTAAGATTAACTTGAGAAAAAAAAAAAAAAAAAGTTTTCTGATATGTGTTTAATAGTAAAATTACCTTTTCCAGTTTTGATATTATCATTTAATTGTATCAGCAAATACTTTGTCAAACTCTTTTTCTTTTGTATTTCTTGATTTGGTTTGTTTTCCTGGTAATTTCAACTATAGAAATGTGTGAAGTCTATCACTGAGCCTTGGAATTTCACCATTATAGACAGTTAGTGGGAAATGGAGAAGTCGCTGACAAAATACTAAACCTCCTTTGTATTAAATATAAGAATCCATTGTACTAAATAGATTCATTGATTACTACATGCTACAAGTAATAAAATAACTTCCAAGTATCACAAAATTTAAATGACTTTGTATTTGATTCAATTGCCTTACGATATAGAAAGATTTATATTTCCCTTCAATAATGAAATGAGGACACATGCAAAAGTACACAGATATACAAGAACAGGTTCGTATATACATCTGTCTCAGATGTGTAGCTCTTTTCTTAGGTAAATGTTTAGCACTTCTCATAAGTCCATGCCCTGGACAGCTAAGTAGCAGGAAAGTAAGGAAGAGCAGAAAGCTTGACGCTTTCCATCTCTGAACACAATGACTCTTCACTCACAAATTAATTTTAGTATCTATGGATAGTTTGTCATGAATTGAAAAGTTTTGCATGAATACACACAATTAGATTTATATGCAAATCTTGGGTCTCTTTGGGAATACTAAGAGGTGTACTTTGCAATGAAGGAAAAGAAGTGAATAACAAATGAAATTCCCAACATTTGAATTATCATTTAACTAGGAAGTGAACTGTATTTTTTTTTGCTTCT
This sequence comes from Rhinopithecus bieti, assembly GCF_001698545.2. NCBI lineage: Eukaryota > Metazoa > Chordata > Mammalia > Primates > Cercopithecidae > Rhinopithecus > Rhinopithecus bieti. The sequence continues at coordinate 943,674 of NW_016826568.1, forward strand.
TCTGTTTTTATCATGTATATATATATATTTTCATGCATTAAAAAACTTAATATGATAGTCAGTAAGTGGAAATCTCCCACAAAACTGTTTAGTTTAAGTTTAAACTAAGAGTCCTAAACAGTGAAGATCAGGTTGCTTTCTGGGTGAGAGCGTGCACACACACACACAGGGCGTACACACACACACGCACACACAGATTATTTTTCGTTATTTGCTTAACTAAGTTATTTCTATTTATTTCCAAATGCTGTCTTCATTGTAAAAAAAAAAAAAAAAAAAAAAAAAAA
>NW_016826568.1:946230-950038 GCF_001698545.2 Rhinopithecus bieti
TAGAAAGTACAAAACATTTCAATCTACTTTAAATAGGCTTGGATACTAATCTTTAAATCTATACACAATTTTACAACTCTTTTAAAAAATAATTTAAGAATGTGAAGAAAGTTCCAACATATGTATTTTCCAAATATATACTTTCTTTAAATAGTTTCTAAAGTACAGAAACGGTTCTGTTTTATAAACTACTACAACCCGCTTTGTGAAAATACTTACAAAAATCTTCTCTAGTAACTTTTAAATGCTTCTCTGAATTGCTTTTAATAATTTCAAAGTACTAAAAAGGATTCCATAGTCAGGTGTTCATACAAGAAATGTTTTAATTATTTCTTAGTAAAGGAGAATGGATAAATGAGTTTTTCCTAGACCTTACTTATATTTTGGCACAAACTAAAATATATTTTGATCATTTGACCAAATATGTTTCCATTATTTGTTGAGAGTTTACTACATGCCAGAAACATTTAAATCTTACAGCAATGCTACAGGGTGAGACTATTCCTATCCCCCTTAAAGCTGAGGACAATGAAGTTCCAAAGGTGAAGTAAAAAAGGTACATTTTGTGACACTAGATATTTTCTCTTGAACCATGAGCTCTGTGGCTTCTGATCTGGAACTGGTACTCACAGCTCTGCTTTCATGATCACAGAGCACTAGGCATGGGCTTCTCCCAAGGGGAGGAGGCCTCTGCAAAGGTATCTTCTGCCAAGAGGTCCAGGACTGTTCCTTGCTCCCTCCCTGAGGATCCTGGCTTCTACTGGCTTGGTCTTGCTCTGGAAACTTTGTTTTAGTAACTTTGGTAGTAGCATCATCTTGGGAAAGAAGTATGAGTGTGTGGGAGTGAGAATGAGGAAGGTGGAGACACCATTTAAAGCTCAGAGACAGAAACAAGCTAAAGAGGTCGCTAGCCTAGCCTCCTTCCCCATGTCTTCTGTTTCCCTTCCTTCATTTCTTTCTTTCTTTTCTTTTTCCTTACGCAATTCTTCCCTCCCTCCCTTCCTCCCTCCCTCCCTCCCTCCCTCCCTTCCTTCCTTCCTTCCTTCTTTCCTTCTTTCCTATTTTATCCCATCCTTCCTCACTTCCTTCCTCTCTTCTTTCCTTATTTTATGCTTCCCACCTTTTCTTCTTTTCCTTCTAAATTTTTTTGTATTATGCCTCAAACTCACACAGTACAGGTCTTACAGACACTCTCTACCTTAGTCTCCATCCCACTAGTCATACATATAAAACTCTATCTACTTTTATTGAGATGTATATCTTTAGGGAGACACAAAGCGGCTTATTGATTTCAAACAAAGTCTTGGAATTTTAATGAATATTGCTTTATTTCCTAGTTGTATCAACGTTGGAATGCTGCATTAAGTGTTTGTGCCTCTATTTCTTCATATCAAAAACAACTTACATGCTTGTTGTGAGGATTAAGTGAGAAAATGTTCATTAGGTGCTTAGTGAAAGAACTTGTAAATATAAGCCGTTGTTATAGTTTATTCATGTATGTGTATATATAGTATATGTACATATTTATCTATATAGGCATGTGGATGGATAGGTAGCAATCTCTAGAACAGATTTAACTTCTTAAATAATCATTTTATTTCCATCCCTGTTACTTTTATTTTAGATTCAGGGGCATATAAGCACGTTCGTTACATAGGTATATTGCATTATGCTGGGGTTTGGGCTTCTATTGAACCCTTTACCCAGATATTGAACATACTATCCTGTAGATAGTTTTTCAACCTTGTAATTCAATTAACAAATATTTTGTTGCACCTCTGGGTATAATAAGCTATCAGAATACATTTTAAAATGTTATGAAAAAAATCTTTTTTTTTCTGGTGGCATCTATGTCCTTGTATTATGATATTCATTTACTCATTTATTAACAAAGGTATTCAGTTTTTTTTTTTTTTTTTTTTTTTTTTTTTTTTTTTTTTTTTGAGATAGAGCTTCACTCTTGTAGCCCAGGCTGGAGTGCAATGGTGTGATCTTGGCGGTCTTGGCTAACTGCAACCTCCGCCTTAGAGTTCAAAATTCTCCTGCCTCAGTCTCCCAAGTAGCTGGAACTACAGGTGCAGGCCACCACGCCCAGCTAATGTTTGTATTTTAGTAGAGATGAGGTTTCTCCATGTTGGCCAGGCTGATCTCGACCTCACTACCTCAGCTGATCCACTTGCTTCAGCCTCCGAAAGTTCTGGGATTACAAGTGTGAGCCACTGTGCCTGGCCTCAGTTTAACATCTATTTCATTTACTCACCAAAATTGTGTTAATATGTTCTTCCTCTATTCATCCTAATATGCAATCATGTCATCTGCAGACAGAGCAAATAAAGATAATTTACTCTTTTCTTTTACACAAGAATGAATATTCTTATTTTAACTCTCAGGAGAAATGAGCCACCCTTATTTGATGAAATAAGTACTCCAAAACAGATAAAATCCATTCCAAGATAAAATTAATAAGCAATAGAAAATTAGACAACTCCTCTTTGGAGTCATTGCCAAAGCAAGTCAATGACTTTATGTTGGTAGAGCAGAAATACCAATCCTTCCCTTCAAAGGGAATTAGTAAAAAGGGGCCAGTCAAAAGTTAATTTGGGAAGGGGCAGGTAAATATTATGAATAAGAAATACAGATATGTATCCCTGGCTCCAAGAAACAAACAGCAAAGCTTTAAAAATATAGTAAAAGATATATAGTCAAAGTGTTTTATTTTCATTTAATAAGTTAATCTTTATTATATGAATATTGATTTTTTTTCAAAATACAGAGACATTTACTCACACAAACAAAAACACCATAGCTAGAAGTATTTATTTAGTAAATAATCCATTTTTAATGTGACAATATTTGAAAAGCCCTGTGGAGAATATAATTTAATGTTTCAATTTCAAATTCATTCTGAAAATAAATTATTTGAAGTAGAAATTGTTCAGAAGTAGATCTTGCTTCAGCAGGATTACATAACAACACAAATTTTGAAGATACTTTTGACTTTTATCTGAAAACATTAACCACACTATATTTTAAGAATAATTCTAGTTTGCAAATTAGCATCTGAGAGAATGCATTAATCTTATTCCTGCTGTAAATTCATATTTTAAAAACATAACATTTTACATTTGTTAAATCACCAAACAGAGAGTATGAATTGATTTTCTTAAATGAAGAACATTTTCTAATTTTTCTATTGCTTATTAATTTTATCTTGGAATGGATTTTATCTGTTTTTGGAGTACTTATTTCATCAAATAAGGGTGGCTCATTTCTCCTGAGAGTTAAAAATAAGAATATTCATTCTTGTGTAAAAAGAAAAGAGTAAATTATCTTTATTTGCTCTGTCTGCAGATGACATGATTGCATATTAGGATGAATAGAGGAAGAACATATTAACACAATTTTGGTGAGTAAATGAAATAGATGTTAAACTGAGGCCAGGCACAGTGGCTCACACTTGTAATCCCAGAACTTTCGGAGGCTGAAGCAAGTGGATCAGCTGAGGTAGTGAGGTCGAGATCAGCCTGGCCAACATGGAGAAACCTCATCTCTACTAAAAATACAAACATTAGCTGGGCGTGGTGGCCTGCACCTGTAGTTCCAGCTACTTGGGAGACTGAGGCAGGAGAATTTTGAACTCTAAGGCGGAGGTTGCAGTTAGCCAAGACCGCCAAGATCACACCATTGCACTCCAGCCTGGGCTACAAGAGTGAAGCTCTATCTCAAAAAAAAAAAAAAAAAAAAAAAAAAAAAAAAAAAAAAAAATCTACCAAAAATGAATTAGCAGATGATTTGTAGTGTTCCAAAG
>NW_016826568.1:953289-970642 GCF_001698545.2 Rhinopithecus bieti
TGGGACCCTCCCGGCCAGGTGAGGGATATATTCTTCTGGTGTGCCCGTTTGCTTAGAGCGCGGTATTGGGGTGGGAGTTACCCGATTTTCCAGGTGTTGTGTGTCTCAGTTCCCCTGGCTAGGAAAAGGGATACCCTTCCCCCTTGCGCTTCCCAGGTGAGACGATGCCTCGCCCTGATTCAGCTCTCGCTGGTCAGGCTGCAGCAACTGACCAGCACCCATTGTCAGGCACTCCCTAGTGAGATGACCCCAGTACCTCAGTTGAAGATGCAGAAATCACCGGTCTTCTATGTCGCCCGCGCTGGGAGTTGGAGACTGGAGCTGTTCCTATTCGGCCATCTTGCTCCCTCCCAGGTAGAAATTTTGAATACCTTTCTCACCCTTATACATACAGGGAATAAAGTCTAGAATTCACATTTCTACTTATATTTTAAATAATCTATTAATTGAAACATTGACTTTATCTGCGTGTAGCATTGGAGAAGACAGCCAGTTGGATTTCAAAGCCCTTGACAATTTTTTCTTAATCACCATATGTAAAAAAAATATATATCTTTAGATTAATAAGCACTTGGAAAGAACTAAATTCAAGCAAAAATGAATAATGAATCTTTATTTGAAGCCTTCTATTGAGTATGGATGGATTTAGCAAAAATAGTTATTGGAATGAAGAGGGAGAAAGTAGTTAAAATATTATTCGGTGAAATAACAAGAAAGGAAAAATAGGAATATAAATCGATTTAGCAGAGGCCTTAAAACAAGTTTCAGATCCATTCTAATCTGTGCTGTTTGCTGCTGTTGTTTTGTTTTTGTTTTTTTTCTTTTTAAGGGACTTTTCCTTGTTGAAAATATGTTGCACTATTCTTTGGATTCCTAACCCATTGCTGAAGTCAGATGACAACACATTTGCAGTTCCTGGCACCCCAATCCCCTGCTGTCAGGATTGTAAATGATGCCACTTTTCAACAAGCAGTGATCCAGTAAGGGGATTAGAGGCATGAATTTTAACCGACAAAAAAATGAATTTGAAGGTAACGTGATGCCTTTTCTATCACTATGCTCTGAGAATACTGGTGCTAGTGAGATCTGAGGTGCAGCTGCTTATTTTATTTGCCATTGTTAAGTGGAAATTACCAAATACCTCATCAACTATGTCTAAAGACCTAATGGAATAGTAAAGTGTGAATAAGTTTGTTCCTTCTATATCGGCTTCCACTGTATCACAGCTTGCTTCTACTCTCTGAAGAATAATTGAATAAATGTTTAGGCAGAGGTAGGAAGGAATACTGCTATGACTAATTAGTAAAGAGGCTTTATATCATCTAAATTGGATCCGCTGTGACATTCCATTTCTCACTACACTGTAGTATACGTTGAGTTTAAGCATAAAGTTAATGTATGTTTGTAAACAGTAAGCTCTCTCCCTCTTGTATTTTAAATCTCAGAGATGCCAGATATTTCAAGATTTTGATGATATTAGATAAATGAATACATACACACAGATTTCTTAAGAAATCATTTTATAGGTTTGTGGTTGATATTTAATTTAATTCCTCTGTTGCAAGAGGAGCCTGCTGATTCCAAAGGCCATATTGGTCTCCTCACTCTAGAAACTGTGCAAGCCAAGATGACAAGTGAGAGAGATGATGTGAGCTTTATATCAGTATGAGAAATGGTACCAACTGGGTCTTGCCTGTAGCTTACAGGTGATAGAGGAAGAATCCAGTGTGCATCACAATTGGAAGGCTGTTCAGGGTTTTGAATTTCTTTAGCTCTATTTATTTTTGTTAAATTAATTATATTTACTTACTTTAAGAATATGCTATATATATTTTTTATTAATGCATGCATTTATTTAATGTTTATTGACTACTTGTTGTCAATGCTGTGATTCTCTTTGTAACTGAATAGGAGTAATATGAGTGCCCAATGGAAAATGTAGTATTGATTAGTTTATATAGATCATAGACCACAGACTGATAATTAGATGGTTAATTTGGGAATTATTTAATTATATGATTTTTATTACATCTTTAGTGTTGTAAATAAGAGCAAAGTAATCCCATAGGATCCTGTGTGATTTTCCACTTACAACAGAAAATGTAAGAAATACTAATTTGGCAGCCATGAGTACCTTTTATGATTACCTATTATGAATGCCCAATTAAATCCTGGAAGTTCTTAAGATCTCACTTCATATATCATTTTAGAGTTATATTTCCTACCCTCCAGGACTGAATACAGATATTTCCATTATAATTTCTTGTATTTTTAGTGGGTTTAGGTTGCTATAGCGCAATACCATAGATTGGATGGCTTATCAACAACAGAAACTTATTTGTCACAGTTCTAAATGCTGAAAAGTCCAAAATGAGGGTATCAACGAATCCAGTGTCTGTTGAGGGTTTGTTTCCTTGTTCATAGGTGGTGCCTTTTCCCTGAGTCCTTACATTATAAAAAGAGACCAGACAGCTCTCTGAAATCTTTTTTACAAAGGCACTAATCTCATTCCCAAGGGCTCTAACCTAGTGATCTAGTCATCTTCTTCCCAAAGGACACACCTCCTAATATCATATTGATAGATTCAACTTACATATTTGAGGAAACACAGACATTCAGACCATAGCACTTTCAGCATTACATACGTTATTTCCTTTTCAATCTGCCTAGAACTTTACATTTATTTGTGTAAGCAATTCACTAACTTCACTCTTTTTTTTAATGAGAAATGGAGACTTATTGAATGAGGTCATTTATTTTGTTTCCTACCATCAAATCTCCACCTTTCAATAGAGTATATAATACATAGTAAGGGTAGAATAAATATGTGAATTTACATAAATAAAATAATGAAGAATCTATTAGCATAGGATGACCTTTTAGAGAAATTTTAAAATATTGAATGAGAAATGTAACACAATATTATAATATAAAATAAGCACCCATGTGATTAAAAAAAAAAAAAAGCGTAGGGTAGGTGCTATGGGAGAATGGTAGTGAAGTTTCTAATTCTAGTTTGGTGGCTACCAGGAAAGACTTTTCATAGAACCATCTCTTGATTGTATTTCATCTTCTACAGCTACCTCTTATATCCTTGCTCTATCAATCATATTTTCTAAGTGTGGTGCATAAACATATTTAGTTTTAATTTTTCATCTTAATACAACTATCTGAATCCTTATTTCAGAAACTTATCAACATTGAATTTTAAAATGAGATTCCTTCCACTGTGCTTGGGAAAAGGTGAGAAGGATGATCTTAGATAAAAGCAAATTATGTAAAAAGGAAATCAGTTGAAGCAGTTTCCACATAATTATATTTTCTTTTCTGATAGAATATAGTGATTTTATTTATTGAAGGCAATGACGGGGGAGTTAAAAGAGCACACAAAAGATTAGCAGTATCTCCTCAGCAGAATGTGACAAAAGATTACTGGGTTATGTGAAAACATTTCCAAGACGAATTGAAGACCAAGCTGAATGTAAGTATAACAGATCTTTTACTACCATAATCCAAATTTGTATGTAATTTTTTTTCTACACATACTATTCAGCACTTTCTCTTTTCTTGCCTTATTGCACTGGATAAAATCTGAAAATAAATTTAAATATTTAGAAAACTGTTTTGTTTTTAATTTCACTGAGAATTGTTTGCAATTTCTTGATATGGTGTTTACTGTGAGGAAGTGAACTATACCTTTAATTTTAATATGGGTAATATGCTTAAGGCATAATTTAAGAATTTTGTCTTTTGTTCAGAGCACAGAAGAGTATTTATATAACTCTTTAATGTATTATAGTACTTACTGATATTATTATACATTTTAAATAATGCATTAATGCACTGATCTACGTGAATAAAACTCTTAATGTTGAATCATCCTTCTATTCCTAGGTTGAAATTTAATTGGCCATTGTCTATTTTCATTACTCCATGTGATCTGTGTAACTATTACCTTTGAGATATTTAAAATAGGGATCTATAATATTTTTCCTCTTGGTTTAGAATCTTTATCAATTTGATTATAAATAATAGGTCAAGCCTATCCCTAACTCTATGAATTATATATTTATCTCATAAATTTAATTTAATTTATAACTATTATACATTTTTATATTCTATAAAATACTTCTTAGAGTTTGCTAAAATTTATTTGTGAGACCACTACAGTTTTTTAAATGTATACCTTTGATAATTATTTTAATTTATTCAGGGAAATTAGTCTGTGTTCCCCCATATTGCTAAGCAACTTTAGCAATTTCCACTTAAGGTTTATTATTATCATCAAAAACATTTATATAAGATTATAATAACCTGTTTTACATGATGCAGTCTCTTCGAATCTGTGGTTTCATTATCTTTATTATTTGTAATGCCATAATTTATGTTTTTTTTCTTTGTTTTTCTTCTGTATAACCAAGATTCTGGGTGTTTTATCCTAAATTCTTAAAGAAAATATACAAATCCAATATATAGTGTTTTTACTGGTATTTTCCTAAGGTAGTCATTTTCCTTGCTAAAATAATCAATTATTCCTCCTTCTGTTTTCTATTTTTTCCCTAAACTTCTTGAATTGAAGGTTTAATTCATTTGTATTGAAATAACTTAAAGTTATGAAGGCTTCTCAGAGTAATGCTTAACCTACATTCTTTAGATTTTTGTTACAAGAACAATCTGAAAATAATCAGCATTTTATACTTTCATTTATTTATTCATTTAGAAATATCAGTAAGCCTAATTTTCATTTTGCTTTAATAATATCATTTTATCACATTGACTTTGGATTAATCCAATCAATTAGATTTCTACTTAAGAGTAAATAAAGGCATGTGTGTGTGGGAGGGTGTGTTTGTGGGTGTGTGTGTGACCAGCTGTTAATCAATTATTGATTATATTTTATACATTTGAGAGAAATGTTCATCTTCATAGAGTGAATACATTTTCACATTTTCTCATTTTCTTTTGTCTATTGAGTTGAATGTTTTATTTACTTATTTTATTCCACTAGTGGTTATAGCAACAAATATTTTTATATCAATATCAAACTATGAAGACATAACTATACATATACTTATAGCTACTTCTATACAAAAAGAAGACATATTTAGCATTTTATAACATATCTGCCAAATCTCCACCTTTCAATAGAGTGCATAATACATAGTAAATACTAATATTTATTTCTATTATTATTGCTAATATTGTGCCATTCTTATTTTGCTTTCTTTGAAAATTTATTTGAACATTACAAATTACATTATAGAAATATAAAATTATTTACATACATTACATGTAAAAATTAGATACATTATAGAGGTGTAAAGCATAGTATATAATATAAAGAAATATAACAATTATATAGATATCAAATAGAGATATAAAAACAATGTCAAACTTTAATATTTGCTATCATTTAGAATACTGTTTAAGCCCTTGCCTAAACAGAATGCAATACCTCAGTTAATCCTTGCAATAACTCTATAGGCTAGAAACTATTATTAAACAATTTCTTTAAATATGAGGAAATAAGGAGAAGACAGCTATAGTAGATTTCCGAGATAACTCAGGTGGTATGAGGTAGACCCGGAATTTGAATAGATAAAATACTTCTTTATCATCTGCGCTGCTAACCAGCTTGTTACCACGTGTCACAGTAGAGTATTTTAATATTGAATCGAAAGGCCTTACTGGTTACTCATTTCTCCTGTCTATTTAATATTTGTATCAAGAAATTGCTATGGGCTAATTGTGGCCCATAGCTCCTAAGGGAGGCATAAGATGAAAATTTTTATCCTGAAACACAAATGTGGTTAAGGAGAGATTCCTAAGTACTTACAGATTCGGGTTCAAAATCTGAATGTTGGGCCTGTATGACAGTGCCTGAAGAATGGCAGACTTTTTGCTTGAGTGACAATAGCAGTTTTCTCTGTATGCTAGCTGAGAGATTAAAAATAGCAAGCCTTAGCCTGGTGGTCTGCTTCTGACTTGGTAGATATTTCCCTCCAAAATGTGGCTAAAATACCATTAAACTTGAGTTTGCCTCAGTAAGAAGTAAATGAGGCAGTGTAGAGCTATATTTACCTACTTGCATTCTTATCAAGTTGTATAGTCTTTACTATTACTCTTAAAGCATAGCAAAGTTAAAGAAACATGTTTCAAACATAAACTTATGTCCCAGTCATCCTCAAGCTGCACTCAATGTTTGTGAACTGCTATCTCAACTTTATTCTGGTTCAGTTTTCTGTAGGCTGGAATATTTCCTCAATTATTCTTTTTTAGAGAAGGTGTATGGGCAGCATACATTTTAAATTTTTGAAGGTTTATAAATGGCTTTTCATCTTTACTCATGAAACATCTATTGACAGGGTTTATCATGCTGAAGTTTTGGTTCTTTCCTCAGTAATATAAGCTTTCCAGATGCAAGGATTGCAGGAAGGAAATGCCAGACTTCTCTCTCTTCTTACCTATTTTTTTCTGTTTGCAAGTTTCTCAAATGTTCATTTCATTCTTAAATCAAGAAATTTCAGAAATATTAACAGAAATGATTCAAGTGTGGATCTTTCAGAAAAAGTCCTAAGTGAGCTTCTCAGGTGGCTAATGGGCTTCTATAAACTCTGGTGTAGTGAGAAGGAATTGTCTCAGTGAGCTGGAGAACTCAAGAGAGATGATTAATAAATCCTCTGGAGCCTACGAGTAAAAGTGGATAGAAATCAGGTCAATGCTGAATTCTTAAAGCTTGTATCTCTTCATTTCAGGTAAGGATTTGATGATTCTGGCCTGGAGGTGGGGCCCTTTTCTGATTTTCAAGAATGTAATTATTTTGTTTCTAATGTGAAAAGATACATCTTAATTAGTTACCATATATTCCATGTTTCTTTTAAATTTGAAATTAAATATTTAAATTAAAACAGTGTAAATCTTTAGTTAAAAATTAGATAACTTTTGCTTTAGTGTACTTTGGACTAATCTGAGTCAGGTAAAATGTTAATCAAGATCTCATTCTGAGTAAAACATGACATAAAAACATGTCCTTGTCAGGCCAAATTTAATTTTAAATACAGTGGAAATATTAGGTATTTATAAAAGAAAATGAGTTAACCTAGAAAACTGTTTAAACAGGTAGTAGAAAGCCAAAAACATAAAGGTGATGCTGAGGTTATGCAAAGATTGATAACTGCAAGAAGAGGTCACCACCCCTAGGATTGGGGACGTCGAAAAGAAGAGTCGGTTGTAGACAACCTAGGAGCTTGGAGAATGCATCCTGTAGGAACAGTGCTTGAACTTAGAGAGGGAGAGGGTTTGTGGTGAAAGTGTCATGAGTTTGACGTAAAGAACTCTGAGGAGGGGGTGTAAATAGCTGTAATTTTAACTGCCAAAAAGCAAAGAAACTCCAAAGAGTCTGGAGGGTGGAGCTGGAGTTGGCTGTTCTCTTTTGATAGGGACACTGTCAGAAACGAAATGCTGAAAGAGAAACTTTTGTTCCCTTCCCCTCACCTCCAGTTTCCCTCTCTCGATTCCATTGGCAGAAATTAACAGTAAGCTAACTAAAACAGATGTCTAGGAAATACAGTTTACACAATTCTAGAGCAAGCAACTCCATGAAATGTGTAGACAAGTAGACTCAGAGCTAAAGTCTGATGGTCACAGGGTGCTTAGTCAAGTCAATGAGAGGAAAGTGAAGAAAATGGCAGGTTCCTTAGGGCAAAGTTGGAGAAGTTCAGAGGATATTTGCATGTTACAACCTCATAATCAACAAATACAACAAAAGACTATCAATTGAAGCCACTGAAACTTACTGCCCCTCCAAACCAAACCAGGTTCCTCATTTTATTAATAATATTAATAATTAATTGTTATGAACCAGTCTTATTAGGATTGCTTACTCTTAGTCAGGAGGCACGTTTAGCCAACCTTTATAAATAACAGGTGAGGTTAGAATAAATTGCAAGAAACAAGCCTTACAGGTAATGTGAATTTTTTGAAGGTAACTTTAACTCTTGAAGTCCAGTTTCTGTCATTAATGTTAGCATGTTTCACAGTTAAAATATAATGAATATAATTATACAATTCCTCCTATTAAGTGAAAATAGTAACTAATCTTGTAGAAATATATATAATAAATTCAGACAAAGCTAGGGAGCTTCAATAACTGGTTCAAAAATCAGTATCTTAAAAGCCCAGGTCCAAGAATAGCAGTTAGTATTCTGGACTTCCAAATAAGCATTTATTCAAAAATATAACTGCCATCTCTCAAAGTGTGAGCAATACTTACACAGAAAAGGTAGTTTTTTGTTCGTTTGTTTTTTGCCTTTTCTCAGAACTGAAAATAGTAATATTTTCAGTATAACTGCTGGAAAAAAATAAAACCCAATGAGCATCAGAAAAAGAACTATATTCAGTGGATGAAGAAATTTGAAGATAAAATTTTTCATGGAGCAGCAAGGCATGGTCTTCTGTGCATTCAGCAAAGAAGCACCTGTTTCACTTAATTTGTGGTGTGAGCCCTTAAATGCAGTAGGACAGTCTGCTCCATGGTGTTCCCTTTCTGAGCCCTATTTATTTTCTCAATAGCACACATTACAATGAGTTATTATTTTGTTGGGTTTTGTTTCTAACCTTCCTTACTAAAACATAAGCTATGTGAAGACTAAGGTCTCACCTGAATTGTTTATAACAGTCTCCCCTCTGCACCAAGCAGAATTCCTGAGTTATAGTAGACATCAAATATGTATTTATTGAATTAAATAGACCACTTGTACCATATTTAATATTTCTAAAATAGAGAGATTATTCTTATTTATTATATACTCAGATACATCATACAGTTACAAAAAAACTTTTATACAAAACTGAAATTTATACACAGTTATAAAAACTTGCAAAATAATAAAAAATATAGAAATTTAAAATATCAGAGATGACAGTAACCTTCAAGGACAATTAGTTAAAAAATAGAATTTAGAGAATGTGGCAGTGACTTGATACATAATAAATAAAAATCTATGGATAATTTAACAAAATAGAAAGATTTTTGTCAATATAGTACAGTTTCTTATTAAAGTGGAGGAAGGACACCACAAAATGAGCATCTAAAGATTAAAATTTAGTAAAGTACTTGTTGAGCATGACTTCAGCTGAATAAATTTAAAACTATAATAGGTTACTACTATTAAATATTCAGTTATAGAGGGAACTATATGCGTATGGTTGAGTCAAACAATCAATAGGCATTTGTGTCAGTTTCTGATGCTTATTAGCATTGGTCTATCTATTAGGATCAAAAAATCTGCAACCCACACTTATTGGAAAGATAAAATTCGGCGGTCACTGGCAGTTCCCAGAACCCATTTGGACATCAGTGTATTTCTGCAATAGATAAATGACTCAGTGAAAATCGTGTATATGCTTTTGAAACTATATTAGCTCTTTCCAGCCACTATAATATAGATTAAGGGTTTCAACTTCAGTGAGCTAAGTAGTATGGTAATTGTGCTTATTTCACAAAATACACCTTGTTTCCAGGCATTCCTTGGTATAAGCAAATACTTCTGACAACAATATATTACTCACTCCAAACTATTCAGTTGCTTCTAAAAAAAATAGTAAAAGGGTTTTTCTGAAGACCATACAAACTGTTCTCTGAAACAGGCAGGAACATTAGTTTTAGAGATATAGAAACAACAGAAGTAACATAGACTGTGCAGCCAAACACACATCACACATTACTAGCTGTGTGAAATTTTGCCAATTGCTTAACATTTCTGAAATCAGTCTCTCTATTTGTTTAATTTGGGCAATCATATTTTCCTTGCAGAGTTATTGCAAGTATTAGATAAAACTCATGTATAGTGGCTAATACATAGTAGGCACTTCATAAATGACAAGTATGTGAAGAAAACTTTATATTTTAAAATCTTCCTTTAAAAAAATCGGTTTTTGATCTAGCTTTAAGCCAGTTTAGTTTTTCATAGTTGGCTAATGAATCATTGATTGCTCAGCCATGAAAAAATATACCGAAAGGTAGAAGCAACTTGATTAGCTATTGCTTATGGATGAACTCCATTAGAGAATACTATAGAAATTTGTACTTATGGAAATAAAATATAGTAGAAATGTTACTTCTGAAATCTGGAGAAAATTTTTGCAATCTACTCATCTGACAAAGGGCTAATATCCAGAATCTACAAGTAACTCAAACAAATTTACAAGACAAAAACAACCCCATCAACAAGTGGGCAAAGGATATGAACAGACACTTCTCAAAAGAAGACATTCATACAGCCAACAGACACATGACAAAATACTCATCATCACTGGCCATCAGAGAAATGCAAATCAAAACCACAATGAGATACTATCTCACATCAGTTAGAATGGTGATTATTAAAAGTCAGGAAACAACAGGTGCTGGAGAGGATGTGGAGAAATAGGAACACTTTTACACTGTTGGTGGGACTGTAAACTAGCTCAACCATTGTGGAAGACGGTGTAGTGATTCCTCCGTGATCTAGAACTAGAAATACCATTTGACCCAGCCATCCCATTATTGAGTATATGCCCCAAAGGATAAATATGTGCGGCTATAAAGAATATGACAGCACACAGTTTATGTGGCAGCATTCACAAACCAAAGACTTGAACCAACCCAAATGTCCAAAATGATAGACTCGGATTACAGAAAAGTGGCCGCATATACAGCGGTGGAATACCATGGCAGGCCCGTTAAGAAAGATGAGTTCATGTCCTTTTTGTAAGGACATGGATGCAGCCTTGGAACATTTATTCTCAGCAAATTATCGGCAAAGGACAAAAAACTGAACCACCCATGTTTCCCAGCTCATAGGGGGAATGAGCAAGGTGAGACACACTTTGCACACAGGAAGAGGGAAGCATCAACACACCGGGGGCCGTGTGGTGGGGGAAAGGGGAAGGGAGAAGCAGGAGATGGGTGCAGCACATCAACATGGCACATGTATACATAGGTAACAAATCTGCATGTTGTGCACATGTATCCTAGAACTTAAAGTGTAATAAAAAAAAAAGAAAGAAAAAAATGTAAAAAAAAAAAAAGAAAGAAATCTGTTGATTCACTCCCATATCAAAAGAAGAAATCAAGTTTTGCCATAAAATCAGAAAACACTAAGCCTCAAGTTCTTCCAAGGAAGTCATGAAGGCTTATTTACTCTAATATTTTCTAGAGCCTATAAAAGTACAATACTTGGTACAAAAAAAGCAAAAGAAGGTCAGGTGTGCTGGTTCACATCAGCCATCCCAGTACTTTGGGAGGCTGAGGAGAGAGGATTGCTTGAGTCCAGACATTTGAGAAAAACCTAGACAACATAATGAGACTCTGTCCCATGAAAAAATTTAAAACAAAATAAAACATCTAAAAATAAGCAAATGTCTGTTTCTCAAAAACAATTTACTAATAGGCTTCTTAGTAACTATTTACTAATGTGCATCGTATTTAGCCTCTGATATTGAGTACACTTTTTGGGCAGATTATCAACAGATGACCTGTAAACTCCGGGTGCAGTTAAAAGCTATGTCTAAACGGCATTTTAGTTTCAAGAAGAATAACACATCCCAAGCAAATTTTACTCTTTCTCAATGGATATTTCCAGACTGGGAGATCATAGATATGCTATACGGTGTAATTAGCATGTAAGTTTCGGCGTGAGTGTTTCACAAATCTTTCCCGAGAATCTTATAAAGAAAACACAAGAACAGGCTATGTAATTTTGTAACTTTATGAATAACTTTGCTTAGAGAAGATTCATTTATAGATCAATGTCAATCTGAAGGAAATTTCAGGCATGCTTTCAATTCCATAATATCCAACATCTGTTCAAATCACATTAATGAAGAAATACATGACATATTTATTGAACTATTGGCTCACCCAGAGCTGGTAGGAGTATAGAATTCATTGAATAACCAAAGCTGCAATTAATCTTATTTATTTATTTATTTATTTGGCCTAAGAAAATGATTTAATTTCAACAAAATAATAGGTGTTAAGTTGCATCCTTTGCATCCTCAGGAAATTCATCAATATCCATCAGACCAAATTAAGTCCTCTTGTTATATGTTTTCATAACACACTATATGAAAATTTTTAAAGATACAATTTGCAATGCTTAATTATTGGTAATTATTTGTAATGTCTCCTTTGCCCACAAGACTTCTTGAATATAAGAGTTATTTTATTTGTGCTCAATCTCTCTGCCTAGAACAGTAACTAGAACAATAGGTATTTCATAAATATGTGTTGGTTAACTCACTACAATTTGGACATAAATGCTTTGTATTTAATTAAGCCTACTTTAATTAAAAACACTACTGTGTTAAAACCTATCATCAGGTTTGTGGCATTAAAATATATGGGTTTTATTTTGTTTGTTTTAATGTTTTACTTTCCTAAATTGATCATAAAAGGTTTTCTCCGAAAGCAAAGACTGTAACCAATAGTAATATAAAATATATGATGTGCACATTTTAGTGCTTTCTTTTCTGAATCTCCACACTTACTGACAGAAATACCATGTAGGAACTAGTCTCATAGAGAATACAAGTGGAAACTAAATCTAATAGCTAGCTGCATTTTAGAGTGCATCATATTTGAGAGAAACAATAACTTGGAGTCATATTAATGAAATCATAGAGTGATGTATTTTCTGTTTCAGAACATTCCTCTAAGAAAACATGTTTGAAGCATTCTGTATTTTGAATTTCTGGGTAGTTAAAATGTGTAACCATTATCTTTTACCATATTTGAAGTAAAAGTTTCTGACTTAAGACTAATTCATTGCATTCAATGCCTTATCTTTACACCATTGATTTATTTTCACTACTACACATATTTATTTCTTATGTGTTTATATATTTTTGGTAAGTTTTGTCCTATCAATAGACTCATTCAAGCCACAGTGCCAATTGAATTTAAATGTTAGCATAATATTTATATTTGAGGGCAAACATCTTTGTGGGTTTCTGTCAAGATTTTTAAATAGATGAAACAACATGAAATTGGTTTGATGCAGAAACGAAAATAATAGATGTTAATTTATACAAACGAAAAAGCATCATTATGACAAAGAGATACCCTCACTCTTGTATCTATTATAGTACTATTGCAATAGCAAAGGTATGGAATCAAATTATGCCCATCAATGGATGAATGGTTAAAGAAAATGGTAAATAAACATGGTGGAATATTATTCGACCATCAAAAAAGAATGAAACTTTGTCGTTTTCAACAATATGGATGGAACTGGAGGACATTATGTTAAATGAAATAAGCCAGTCACAGAAATATCTCGTCTCTCATATTTTCACTATCGCATATCTGATTTTTTTTTTACTATAAATTGGAGTTAAAACAATTGATCTCATGGAGGTAGAGTGTAGAATAATAGATACCAGAGGGTGGGAAGTCTGTATGGTTGGCAGAGTAGGGGGATAAAGAGAGCTTGGTTAGTGGATACAAATGCACTCTTAGATAGAAAGTATAAGTTCTAATGTTCGCTAGCAGAGTAGGGTGACTATGGTTAACAACAATTAATTGTACGTTTCAAAATAACTAGAAGAGAGGACTTGAAATATTCCCAACCCACAGAAATGATAAATACTCTAGATGATGGATACCCTAAATATCCTGACTTGATTATTACACATTTTGTATGAATCTAACAAAATACCATATGTACCCCACAAATATGTACAAATATTACATGTCAATAAAAAGGAATTAAAATATGGGGTGTCTTTGGGAAGTTTTTCAGATATTCTAAATCCTTACAAATGTACCCCACAAATATGTACAAATATTATATGTCAATAAAAAGGAATTAAAATGTGGGGTGTCTTTGGGGAGTTTTTTAGATATTCTAAATCACTGCAAAAATTGTTAGTTATATCATTGCTTTGATTAAAAGTCAAATTCTTAGTAGACAGGAAGAGTTCCTACTGCATTTATTTAACAAATATTGACTATAGGGTAAATATTTGTCAACTAAATGCATAAGAGCTCTTCCTGTCTTTTTTAAAACAAATTATTAAGAGCTCTTCCTGTCTTTTTAAAAACAAATTATACATTGTATAGTAGTAGTCTTTATTGAAATGACCATAACATGAATATAAACAGTAATAGAAGCATAGGCATAGAAAAAATTAAAGCTACATAAAAATTGCAATTTTCTAAGATATGAAATTAAACCAAAAGTCATAACATCATATTTTAAAACTGTATTGGAAATAGAAAGATACAGTGAAGAACAAATCTGAATCTTGTTACTTACACAGTCTCATCATCAGGTAGCAGTATATGTTGTTAAAGCACAGATTCTGGTACCAATCTTGGTATAAATCTTTACTTTGTCAAGTACAACTGGGCATGTGTCACTGGACATCTCACTGAGCCTTTCTATACTTTTCTCTTAAGTAAAATATGGATAATAATAGTTGCTAACTCATAGATTCTTATGAAAATTAAATTATTCACTATATGTAAAGTGCTGAGAACAGTGCTTAGCAAATAGTAGGCTTTATATAATTGTTCACTCTTCATTCGACTTCTTAAGAATGACTTTTCCTTGGTGAGATGCTGATAATTTATAACATAACAGCAGTAAAATATTTCTATAATTATCTAATTTTGATTTCTGCATTAGGTAGAAAAATAGTAATAAAGGTCCTGAGTCTATTTTTTGATGATTGTTGACTTCTTTTAAGCCTTACTAGTGCCTCTTTCCTTTTCCACCCCACCTCCGGGCAACCTGATTAAAAATCCTGGGAGCCATGCCATTTGGCTTGTATGGGAAATTCAAACCATGAAGTTCTTTCTTGTGCAGAAGAATCTTAATCCTACCCACACCCCTAAACATATTAAAATCCACAGTTGCAGTCTCCTTTCCCTAGGCTCTTAAGCCATGTTCAGGCCAGCTTGGGACGCCTGTCCTACTCTCCCTAGAAAAGCCCCATTATGTACATAACACTCATCTCATACCTTGTTGGTGTTGGTGTGTGTGTGGCATCATCAATTACAACAACTACACCAAATTCTTGGAGGGTGTCCATTCTACCTCTTTAGATTGTGAAAACACATTTTTTAGTAGAAAATATCAAACTAGAAACTCTCATAATTATTTTGTAAAAATACAAAAATAAAGATAGTTCAAAAATTGTTAATGTATACACAGAGGAGTACATCTTTATTCAGTTCAGAAGAGTCTTTTCCAGAATTATTTTTTCTACATATTTTGGGCTCAAATTTTCTTGCTTGCATTCTCTTAAAATTAAACTTTCTGAACAACATTTTTTTGAATGATTCCTTTAACATACCTTCAATGTTGTTCTCTTGAAATGCAACAGTTTTATGTATCTCCTCAAGAAAGTATAAAAATAATGCTCCACAAAGAATTGAATATTAAAGGAATATTTATCCTTGCTTTCTGTGATACACTTGCATGAATACATTTTATTTGTAACAAATAAAATGTTAAATAGCAATACTTTTCAATCATGATCAATTTGTGACCAAATTATTGTTTCTGATGAACTGTGTTGCAGTTAGATTTTCACATACTGTCAGCCATTTTAACACTTTTTTTTCTCAGCGCCTCTTTACATTGTTTTGTGCCATTAAATCTCACTTAGCAATTAGATTTTGTCTGACATGCAATGGATGAGAAAACCGAATGTTTAGTAATTGCCAGTAAGAAAGATGTTAACACGAATTTGAATGCAGTTTAAAAGATATGTTCCATAGTACATATACATAATTATGATATTTTATATGACCAAAAAAAAAAAAAAATCATTTGTTGTGACTTTCTAGGGAGGAAATGCAGAAACTGATATTGCCAGCAACCACTGCAATTGGGTTTCTGTCAGATTTTGTCCATGGCATTTCTCTCATCCATGTGTTGAAAACTACTTAGAGGATTTCTGTTGGAACTTTTTATCAAATTCCTAAAAACCCAAGATAACCATAACAATTAATACAACAAATCTTAAACCTAGTTCCTAACTCACAGTTTCTTATGAAAATTAAATAATTTAATCCATGTAAAGTGCTAAGAAGATGCATGGCACACAATAGAGATATATAATTGTTCATTGCTCATTTGAATGTTGATTTTGTCTGCAATTCTTAACATAAAACTATGACATGAAATAATCTAGTAATTCTGGTACAAAATTGCTTGAATGAGTCTATGTGGAACAAATGGACATCACACACATACACAGAGAGAGAGAGAGAGAGAGAGAAAGAGAGAGAGAGACATATACACAGAGAAAGAGAAAACATTATCAAACATTAAGTCTAAACATGAAGTACTAGTAGGGGTATCATGTAAAATATATTAAGAAATCTGGTTCTATGGCCTGGTGGCAGTGGCTTATGCCTGTAATCCCAGCACTTTGGGAGGCTGAGGTGGGTGGTTCACTTGAGGTAAGTAGTTCGAGATCAACCTGGCCAACATGGTGAAAACACGTCTCTACCAAAAATACAAAACTTAGCTGGGTGTGGTGGCAGGCTCCTGTAATCACAGGGAGTTAGGAGGCTGAGGCAGGATAATTGCTTGAACCCGGGAGGTGGAGGTTGCAGTGAGTCGAGATCAAGTCACTGCACTCCAGTCTGGGCGACAGAGTGAGACTCTCTAAATAAATAAATAAATAAATAAATAAATAAATAAGAAAAGAAAAGAAATCTTGTTATATATGTGCAGTAGTGAACCAAAATCCTACTAACATCAGTCCATGTGTGTTGATACTGGGACTCATAACCTATGGAGTATTATTTTAATAGGAAGTACTCAAACTACTTATTTTTTTAATGTATGACTTTTTCTCTTCACTTAGCTTGTGAGGGCAAAGACCTTGTATGATTTTTTCAGTGCTGTTTCCATTGCTGTTTTTATCATTATATCCCTAATAAGTTAGGTCTTGAAAAACAAAAGTAATTAGGTACAACTGGAAAAATAGTAGGTTGAAGGAATGACCAAAATCTAACATACAGCTATAAAATTATGTTAGCATTATAGTTGTTGAGTTATGAAAGGAAATTGCACAAAGGCAAGTTGCTGCCAAAAACAACAACAACAAAAAAAAAAACACAGAAATATAACAGGAGATTGGGCAGTCAAGAGAGGCTTAAAGGATTTAGCAAGGACTATGAATGCAAAAATACGTTGAAGTCTAGTGAGATAAAGAACATAGATGAAAAATTAAAGCAAGAACATATGAATTTGTTGTTCACAAGACATTAAAATTCTACATCACATTTTTTTTTTTTTTAACAAGGTGCTATTTCCTTGGTAAAAGACTGCTGAACATGAAAAAAAAAAAA
>NW_016826568.1:973343-991520 GCF_001698545.2 Rhinopithecus bieti
CCATATTCTACAAAGTGATTACTCTTTAAAAGTACTTTAAACTTCATAAAACAATAAAGAAAAAAGTAATAGAAGTTTCAAAAAGATTTTTGTTTAGCAACCTTCCGTGCTATGCAGTTTAGCTTTGCATGATTTCCCCACAGCCTTTGCAGAAATGTTATTAACTTCAGAAAATTGTTCCTACTCCTGCATGTTGAGAGGAAAAGCAATTTGAAATGTTTATTTTATGTTTGAAGTTTCTATACATAAAAGAAGAGGTGAAAATATTATTGTTTACTTCAACTTATAGCTCAGACCACAAAAGTGCATGTTCATGCAATAATTTACTACAGTATGGTTCTGATAAAGGTAATCTCATATTTTCTCCACTCATTAATACAAATTGATGTAAAACACACTTTGCATGTCTATGAAAAGAAAGAAGCCACTGCCATTTTCCTTTTCCCCTGGTGTGAATGAAAACTCTGTTCCTAGGTGGAGGTCAAGAGAGCTATTACACCATAATAGAATGTAGTAAGAGTTGAGATCTTGCTCATTCACATTAAATGAACTGAGACCTATTGCCAATTACTAAATAAACAAAGAAAGCTTACAATAAATAAAAGGATACACTATCCTGCAAATGTCGTTTTATGTACAGTTCAATCGATAACAGACTTGAATGAGTAACCATATCTAGTTGAATGTCTTATTATGCGCTTTAGTATAGTTTATGGGTTAGACAAGTTGCACATAACATATAAAAGCCATTGGCTATTGTACACTTTAGTAAACTGCAAACCCAAACACTCTCAATAAGGTAATTAGTATACATTTCTACATAAGAATTCCATTGCCTCAGGAGCTGTACTTCCTGTGTAATGGTTTACACTCCACTGACCTGATTAAACTTCTAATTATGCAGTATTGAAAGAGTCTCTATAATGTTCACACATAAACAAACTCACACCCTTCTATAACTGCAGTTACTAGAATTAAAAAAAGAAATCCTTGAGAAACTCACTTTTATTAAGAACTCATATGGCATTTTACTTATATTAACATAACTCTAAATTCTCTAAAAAACTAATGAAACTAGAATCCAACTCTAATACAGGCAAGATAGGTACACCAAGACAATGAAACTTTTTCTTTGATGATTAACATACAATCCCCATAAAGCCACAGTGGTTGCGATGTCTCCCAACACACAACTATTAAGAAAATGAATACATGAATGAATGGATGAATGAATGAACGAATGAAATATATTTTCCATTTCAGCCATTTTTGTCACTGATTCTGCTTGGGTCTCTCTCTCTCTCTCTCTCTCTCTCTCTTTTTTTTTTCAGAGATGGAATCTCTCTCTGTTGCCTAGGCTGGAGTGCAGTGGCTTAGTCTCGGCTCACTGCAACCTCCACCTCCCGGGTTCTAGCAATTCTCCTGCCTCCGCCTCCTGAATAACTGAGATTACAGGTGTACGCCGTCACAGCAGGCTGATTTTTTGTATTTTAGTAGAGACGGATTTTCACCATGTTGCTCAGGCTAGTCTTGAACTCCTGGGCTCAGGCAATCCCCCTACCTCAGCCTCCCAAAGTGCTAGGTTTACACATGTGAGCCACCATGCCCAGAAGGTCTCCTATTTTTTAAATCATTTTCTTAGTATGCTTTATGTATAAAAATAAATGCCAGCTATTACAAATAGCAAACATTTGACTGAAACAAATTTTTAAATTTATCTAGATTCTGATGTCTAAAATTATCTGTATAATTGTCATCATATTCCTAAAGCACTGTTTTTTTTTTTTTTTTACTACTTTTATAGTCAATATTATATAGCCACTAACTATTGATTGACTGATTTCTGGATTACAGAGAGTCAGATATTATTGTTCAAACATGCAACCAAAAAAACTCACCAAACATTCAGTCCCTGATGTCTAGGGTGTGTCAAATAATTAGAGGAGTTATTTTCTAGAACAAATGTGAAAATAAATCAAAATATTAGAAAATAAATGTACTATATATTGAATCATTTATAAAAGTTCAAATCACATATCTATAAATAGATATACATCAATATATAGGTAGGTAGATATAAAGATATGCATAAATTCCGAGGTAGGATATATGCTCTCCTTATATAAATATATACTTAAATGCTTATCAGCATTTTTAGCTGATACAGTTCTACAAAAGGACCTCATTATTACTTCCACCATGTTGTAGAACACATTGCCCATTTCTAATACATAAAAGTATAGAGGATAACTAACAAATCTGATAGTGTGATAATAAGTTGAAAACACCTGGGTTTGAATACCTGTTCTTCCAAATTTTCTCACCTGACTTCACAGAATACAATTTAATTATCTCTACTCATTCACATTGAATAATCATTACATTTTCAGGGAGTCAAAATTAACTATTGCTAAATCTAACAGAATATTTTGTAATGCATTCTTATATTTGTTAATTTTAAAATTAATTAGAGTTTTGTTTTTGCTTTTGTGACTTTTGCAGTTGCTTAATATTACTTGTTGGTAGGTAAAACATATTTCCGTGAAAACGTATTTTATTTTACCTCTTTAATCACAAATATGCTTATGGGAATTATTGTTTGTTTTAAAACACATTTTATAAAATATAATTTAAATATTACATTATTTATATCACCTATTATATAATGGCGTCAACTAAACTTTTCTATTTTGAAATTTAAAAATAAAACTGTATTAAAAGATCTTTAGAATATATTTGAAAATCAATGCATATTAAGGCCTGAATTAATTTTCTAAAGCTTTTGTTTGTTTTTATTGTTTTTGTCTATTAATGTATTAATTTAGAGAATATAATATTTAAATATTAAAATAATGTATCAAGCAACAGGAATCTACTGTATTAATGAAAAAAATAACATCTTGGATGTCTTCTCATAGTATTATTTTCATTATTTTCTCTTGATGTACAATCTTTTCCAAAGTAATCTAAAAATAACGTTTCTATGTACATACTGTGTTTCTAATATCAATACCCACATAAAGTCATAAAACAGCTACTTTAAAGACTTAATGTAGGCACTCCTAAGTTAGAAATAGGTATAAACAAGAGCAAACAGAAGAAAATGGTAAAATAATATCCATGAAAACATCTGTAACCATTTGAAACCCTACTTAAGTCTATTCACTGAAGAACACTTGCAGATTCATGCAAACATAATCAATCCCTATGACCAATCTTTTGGCTAATCTCTGTACTCCTTGATGCATGAATATAGGACTACAACTTGTCATTAGCCTCAGTCTCTTTATAACTCAGACTCTTTATAACTCTCTATAATTTGCCATATTAAGGCCATGACAATTTAATATTTCATTCAAGGCTTTCCCCGGAAGTAACTGAGTCCTCAATCCTCAGGAATACTATTTCCTTCTGGTCTTGAAGTTGTTCACATGATTCCTGTTAGTGTTAAACAAAAGCCTTATCCACTCTTCTTATTCTAAAAAGTACTCTCAAATATTTAATGAAAATATAAATGTAAGCATGATCATGGCAACTCTGTATTAGAAACAAATATCAGATTTCAGAGCATTATAGTAAATATGTTATACACTAGTAGTTGCCTGATGCAAACCATAATTATTGCAAAAATAGAAATCAGAGCTACTTTAAGAGGCATATTTCAAACCAATCCCTCTTCTGGGATTAGAAGCGTATATCCAGATGCAAAACCAAACATTTAGAAAATCCTACCATGTTCACAAACTTATAAGGCAGTTATCATTGTCACTTACTACTGTTTGCTCTGAGGTAGGTTGCAAACTGTATTGATATCTCCAGTTTTTTGTTTGTTTATCTATATTTTATAATTTGATATTTCATTTAGTAAATCTTTCTAAATCTGACCTTTTGGATACTGAGGAACCCCCAGCTTTTTCAGCATTTTTAATTGAATATATATATGTGTGTATATATATATATACACACACACACACTATATATATGTATGTATGTATATGTTATGTAGGATTGCAAAATATTGTAATACTCTTTTCTTACAATATTTTCAGCCCTTCTGGATAGTTGAAAGTAACTATCCTAACACCATCAATCTAGGTAATGTGAAATAAAATTTCAGTTTACCCTAGACAGTATCCTTCATGCCAATTGTCCTGGTTTACTTAGTAAAAGCATCTCATATTATTTATAAAAGTGGCCCAATGTTAAAATAAATTATCTGCATTTATTTCTAGGTCATTACTTATTGGCTAAGCTCCTCTGGAAATTTGTTGAGAAATTAAGGTAATTCTAAAATCTCAGGATTAGCAGATACCCTCAGCCACATGTATGAGATACTTAAATCTCCTCTTCACTTTGATGGTTTGCCATTTCACAAAGAAAGAAAAAAGTAAGGAATCATATTATTCAAGCATGTGCATTAGTCCATTATTATGCTACTAATAAAGACATACTGGGTAATTTATAAAGGAAAGAGATTTAATTGACTCACAGTACAGCACAGCTGAGGAGGCCTCAGGAAACTTACAATCATGGCAGAAGGGGAAGCAAACACATCCTTCTTCACATGGTGG
Source organism: Rhinopithecus bieti (assembly GCF_001698545.2). Taxonomy (NCBI): domain Eukaryota; kingdom Metazoa; phylum Chordata; class Mammalia; order Primates; family Cercopithecidae; genus Rhinopithecus; species Rhinopithecus bieti. The sequence goes on from NW_016826568.1 coordinate 977,915, forward strand.
CAGCAAGGAGAAGTGCAGAGCAAAAGGAGGAAAAGCCCCTTATAAAGCCATCAGATCTTGTGAAATTTCACTCATTATGATGAGAACAGCAATATGGGGGTAAATGCCCCCATGATTCAATTACCTCCCACTGGGTCCCTCCCATGGCATGTGGGGATTATGGAAACTACAATTCAAGATGAGATTTGGGTGGGGATAGAAAGCCTAACCATATCATTCCACACCTAGCCCTTCCCTAATCTCATGTCTCCACATATCAAAACACAATCATGCCCTTCCAGCAGTTCCCCAAAGTCTTAACTCATTTCAGAATTAACTCAAAAGTCCAACTCCAAAGTCTCATCTTAGACAAGGCAAGTACTTCTGCCTATGAGCCTGTAAAATCAAAAACAAGTTAGTTACTTCCCAGATACAATGGGAGCATAGGCAATGAGTAAATGCACCCATTCCAAATGGGAGAAATTGGCCAAAACAAAGGGGATATATGCCTCATGTAAGTCTGAAATCCAATAGATCAATCATTAAACCTTAAAGTTCCAAAATCATCTTCTTTGACTCCATGTCTCACATCCAGATTATACTGGTTCCCATGGCCTTGGGCATCTCTACTCCTGTGGCTTTGCAGGGTACAGCTTCCCTCCCAGATGCTTTCACAGGCTGGTGTTGAAAGTCTGTGGCTTTTCCAGACACACGGTGCAAGCTGTCAGCGGATCTACCATTCTGGAATCTGGAGGATGGTGGCCCTCTTCTCATAGCTCCACTAAGCAGTGCCCCAGTGATAACGCTGTGTGGCAACTCCAACCCCACATTTCCCTTTCACAATGACTTAGCAGAGGTTCTCCATGAAGTCCCCACCCCTGTAGCAAACTTCTGCCTGGACATCAGGTGCTTCCATACACCCTCTGAGATCTAAGTGGAGGTTTCCAAACCTCCATTCTTGAATTCTGTGCACCCACAGGCTCAACACTGCATAGAAACTGCCATTTCACAACCCCACATGGAAAGTGCCAAGGCCTGGTGATTGTACCTGCTGAAGCAACAGCCTGAGCTGTACCTTGGCCCCTTTTAGCTATGGCTGGAGTGACTGGAAAGCAGGGCACCAAGTCTTGAGGCTGCACACAACAAGAGATCCCTTGACCTGCCCATAAAACTATTTATTCTTCCTAGGCCTCTGGGCTTGTGATGGGTGGGGCTACATCCAAGGTTTCTTACATGCGCCGGAGACATTTTCCCCATTGTCTTGGTGAGTAACATTTGGATCCTCGTTACTTATGCAAATTTCTGCAGACAGCTTGAATTTCTCCCCAGAAAGTAGGATTTTCTTTTCTGTCACATCACCCAGCTGCAAATTTTCCAAATTTTTACACTCTGCTTCTGCTTGAGTATTTTCCCACATAGGAATTTTTTTTTTTTTTTTTTTTTTTTTTTTTTTTTTTTTTTTTTTTGCCAGATACCCTAAATCATCTGTGTCAAGTTCAAAGTTTCACAGATCTCTAAGTCAGGTGCAAAATGCCGCCAGTCTCTGCATAACAAGAGTCATCTTTATTCTAGTTCCCAGCAAGTTTCTCATCTCCCTATGAGACCACCTCAGCGCGGACTTCATTTTCCATATCGCTATCAGCATTTTGGTCAAAGCCATTCAACAAGTCTCTAGGGGTTTCCAAACTTTCCCACATTTTCCTGTCTTCATCTGAGCCCTCCAAACTGTTCTAACCTCTGCTTGTTACCCAGTTCTAAAGATGCTTCCACATTTTTGGGTATCCTTATAGCAGCACTCCACTCTACCTGTACCAATTTACTATATTAGTCTGTTCTTACACTACTAATATCTAAGACATAGGTAAGACATATCTGAGACTGTGTAATTTAGGCACATCTGAGACTGTGTAAATTAGACATATCTGAGACTGTGTAATTGAGAAAGGAATGAATTTTAATTGATTCACAGTTCAGCATGGATGAGGAGGCCACAGGAAACTTAAAATTATAGCCGAGGGGAAGCAAACACATCCTACTTCATTTGGTGACAGCAAGGAGAAGTGCAGAGTGAAAGGAGGAAAAGCCCCTTATAATACCATCAGATCTTGTAAGAACTCACTCACTATCATGAGAACAGCAGCATGGGGATAACCACCCTCATTGTTCAGTTACCTCCCACTGGGTCCCTCCCATGATGTGGGAATTTTGGGAAGTAAAATTCAAGATGGTATTAGGGTGGGTGCACAAATCCTAACCATATCAGCATGTAAAAGCTAAATATATATATATTTTTTACAATCAGATAAAACTCTGAGGGAAAATTCCACAAATTTGATGTTTTTGCTAGAGCTTTAAGAGTTAAAAAACTTGGAGCATTTTCTTTCTTTTTCTAATATTAACATTGTGCTTGCTGATCTTGTTGGTTGTGTATAATATTTGTGCAATATCATTATGAGAAAATAATAACATACCTACTAAAAATTAATGAGCTCAACATTTATGTCAGGTATAGCTCTAGAGATTGGCAATAGAAGGGTAAATAAAACGGACAAACCTTAGCACTCATGGAACTTGAATTCCATAGAGGGAGGGGGCATGACATGAATGAGTAAATAAATGAGAGGTAAAGATTTCTTAAAACTAGAAATAGACTAAAAAGGATTCTTATGGCTTAAATTTATAGTATCAACAATGCAGGTTTTTTAGGAATGAGAAAAAAGTAGTTAGAAAGTGAATGTGATAGGGAGAGAAAGATGATTATGTTAACAATCCACTTTTCTAATTCTTGGTATAGTTATGATAAATAAAAGAAGCTTCCCTGCCCAAGTTAAGTGTCTTCTGAGATTCTACATTTAGAGAAGCCATCAATCTGAAACCATAAAAGTCAAATTTGTTACTATTTTTGTAATTTCAAAATGTGCTTTTCTTCTGGAAACCTTTAAAAGTGAAGATTTGTAGAAAGAAGAATGAATATAGGACTGATGGATAGACATAATGTTTATCTTTCTCAAATCTTTTATTTTCTCTTTTTCTAATTTTATTAAAGTTTTCACACTTAAAGGAGTGTATCGTAGGCTAGCTTTTGCTAGGCATAAATGTCTCCACCCAAATGGTCAGAATCATCCCAGAGGTTTCATACTCAACTGCACATTGAGGTCAATTTATCTCACAGTTTCTACTGTCATATGTATTTGAGAGAAAGTGAAAATGTTTATTGAATTGTTTAATGGTTATGTTTAGAGCACTTGTTTGCCAGCATGCTATTTTATTTTATACTTCAATCAGGAAACCCTTTTATGATTTGAGGTGCCCTGCTTTATTCTTATCCTCATAACACACCTGGACCAAGTTCCAGGTTTCTGCTATAACCCTGGGTAATACTTTCTCCTTTAAGTTCCTTCACTATTCTCCTTGATGAAGAGGTGGTTATTATTTGTAAGTAAATGAGTATCTGTGAGTAGTTCAATATTCTCTGGGATATCCAGTGTTTGAATTTAATTGTCATATCCCTGAAGGCTACCAAATAATAAGTTGACTATAAGATTTTAGTAAGTCTGAACTTCTATGTTTATTATATTAATATTTTATAGACTTATAATTCATCAACAAGATTTCCAAAAGATGGTGGGGGATTTTTCCAGTAATGCAGCATGTAGGATGTTCACCTGTGGGATGCTTTTCACAGGATCTTAAAATTCAAACAAATGTTTTAACTGTATGTAAAAATAAAACGGAAAGCTTGCCAGATTGAACTAGATAGCTACCTCTTTGTAGCTGGTAATGTGCACTTTCATACCCCTATATTTTTAGGGACAGACACTGACTTAACTGTATCTTATATTTTCTCTGGCTCCCTTAGTTATTGGTATACAAGAACAGTATATGTATTCTAAAGATTTGATAGGACACAGGGAAAGGGATTCATAGTTAGAAGGATACATCTTTGGGAGAATAAAAATAACAAAGTCAAGTAGTAATGAGAAGATGAAGGTTATGGAAGAGAGGACCTAAGATCTCCCCCACTCCCACAGCATACACAGTACCAAGAACAGGCATGAGTCATCTGTAACATTCTTAAAGTCCAGTTATCAAATGTTGTAAGGAGAAAGGTTTTTATGAAGAGAAACATATTAACACATAGATTCGCATTTTACTTACAGCTTGTAATAATGTTAATTATCTGTCCCTAGAGATGTGAGTCTTAAAAGGGAAGACTGCTTTATACCTATAAGTGAAGTACACACTGGTCACAGTTAAATATGAGTTATTAACTGCTGAACAACTTAGAACTCCATAATTCGGAACTTCCTGAGCACCACAGGAAACCAAAGTCTTTCTTCTGCATTTCACAAAAACAGGTCAAAATGATACAGGTAGCTGTAATTTCAATAATCATTTCATCTAAAATTTTCTTATGAAAATGAACTTAACATATCTATGAGGATTGTATTATCCTGACACCAAAACAATACAGTCCTCTGAAGTAAAAAAAATAAAAATATAAAAAATTGAAAGCACTCTTAATGTTGTAAAATCATATTTGAAATATATTGAAAGTTCATGAGAAAATTTTCATTTTTAATTAAGTAATAACCTTACATATCATAGATGGTAGACTTTTCATATGTATTTTCTGCCTGCCTCAATTACTTCAGTATTCTTACTTAGAAACTATTTGGCTAGCTGTTGATTTTTAAATCCAATGATAGTATTCTGTTTATGAATTAACATGATCGCCTCTCATTTAACTTCATTAAACTTTAGGTGTATGTACACAAACAAAACAAAAGTAAAATAATGAAAGAAAAGATTTATTATGCAAGTCATAACCAAAAGAGAGCTGAAATGGCTATATGTAGGAGAATATTTGATGGAATAAAAGGAAAACATAGACAATTCAACATCATTAGTTAAAAACTTTAATATCTTGCTTAAAAATGGATAGAAATATATAGAATACGAACAGCAGAATAAATAGGTTTAAATTGCACTATAAGCTTATTAACCAAAATATAATGCTTCAAACAGCATCAACCTAATGCATTTATTCTCACATGTACATAGAACATTCTCTACAATAAAGTATACTAGGGCATGCAACACGATTCAATGTAATTAAAGATACTGAAATAATATTAAAGTATATTCTTTCACCACAACAGAATTAAATTACAAAAACATAAGAGAAATTTGGAAAATTCACAAATACGTGAACATTCAACAACACATATCTAAATAACAAATGGGACAAGGAGGAAATCAAAGGGAAATTAGTAAATACTTTAAGATGAGTGAAAACCAAATACAACATAAAAATAAATGGAATGCTTCTAAAACAGAAGAAAAAAGAAAGTCCAGGCAAACGTGGCTTCAATAGTGAATTCTAACAAGAACTTAGAGACTTAATATCAGTTCTTCATGAACTCTTCCTAAAAATGGGAGATTAGAGAATACTTCACATATCTATGTTCCCTGACACTGAAACGAGACAAAGAAATTACAAAAAGAATTATATACTAATGTCCCTTTGATTATAGATGCAGCAACTCTAAAAAATTCTAGTAAACCAAATATAGGAACAAAACAAATAATTATACTTGATGAGCAAGTAAGACTTGTTTCAGTAATCTAAGTTTAACATCTGTATGCTATGTAAGCATGATCTACCATATTAATAAACAAGGTAAAATTATATGATAATCTCTATAGACACAAATAGTTCACAAATTCCAGTACACTTTTATGATAATAACATTCAACACTTTAACAATAAATGAGAATTAGTCTAAACAAGGCGTATCTTTAAAATCAACAGCTAACTTTATAGCTATGATGAAATGGTAAAAGAATAAATTCAAAATTAGGAATGCCAGAAAGATTTTCACTTTTACCACATCTATTCAACACTGTACTGGAAGTTTTGGCCACAGCAATTAGTCAAGGAAGATATATTTGCAAGAAATAAGTAAAACTATTTGTAAATGTAGATAACATGATCTTGTACATACAAAACCTAAAAAACAAAAATTATATTATTATGAGTTATTAGGAATTATTAGGACTAGTAAATAATTTCAGTAAGGTTGCAGTGTATATGATAAATATAAAATATTGAATTTTATCTCTATATCTTAGTAATGAACAACTTGAAAACAAAATTAAAAAAAAAAAAAACTCTACAATTGCATCAGGAAGAGTAAATTCCCTGAAATAAATGTAAAACAAAATGCAAAACTGAGGAGTGGTTAAGTCCTCCTCTAATGCAGATGGTGGCAGAGCCCTCATGCATGGAATTAGGGTCTAGATTGAGGTTCTAGAGAGTTAACTAGCAACTTATGCCATGTAAGAATATAGTGAAAAAATGCCTTATCTGAACCAGTAAACAGCTCCTCACCAGAATCTGATATTGCTGGTTTCTTGATTTTGTAATCCCAACCTTCAGAAGGATGAGAAAAAAAAAATTCTTTTATTTATAAGCTACCCTGTTTAAAGGTATTCTGTTAGAGTAGGTCAAACTGACTAAGACAGATCCCTACTCAGAAGTACTCACAAACCTCAATGCAAGAAGAAAAATGTGTAACATTCTTAGAAGAAAATACAAAGGTGAGTCCTTGTCTTCATGATGTTAGATTAAACAGCAATTTATTAGATATGACACCAAAAATAATTATTGACCGAAAAAAATAAACTTGATTAAAAATGTTTGTGTCGCTAGGGACCCCACTGTAAAGAGAAAAAAAATTGCAAATCATATTGAATTATATATCTGATATGGGTCTAGTCTCCAAAACACATAAAGAAGGCTTACAACTCAATAATGGCATGACATTTAGCTCAATTTTCTTAAATAGACAAAATACTTGAATACATATTTTTCCAAGAATATGTGAAAATGGTAATTAAGTACATAAAAGATGATGAAATTCATTAGTCATCATTAAAATGCAAATCAAAAGAGTAACGAGATACCACTTCACATCCACTAGGATGGCTATAATGAAAAAGATAGAACAAATATTAGTGAAAATATGAAGAGATTGAGACATTCATACACTGCTGATAGCAATGTAAAATGGTGCAGCTACTTTGGAAACTAGTTTAGCAATTTCTGAAAATGTTAAATATATTGTTACCATATGTCTAAGCAATTCCATTCCTAGGCATATACTCGACAGAAATGAAAAGCATATACATTCAAAAATTCTTTCATAAATGTGAAAAGTGCAAACAATCCAATAGTCCATCAATGGATAAATTAATAAACACAATGTATATTATTTAAAATGGAATATTATTCAGCAATAAAATGAATCAAATACCAGTACATATTACAACACAGATGAACAAGAATTATGCTAAGTGAAAGAAGCCAGTCACAAAAGATTACAAGTTATGTGATTCCATTTCTTTTATATGAAATGTACAAAATAGGCAAATACATAGAGACAAAAAATATATTAGCATTTGTCCAAGCCTAGGGAAAGGAGGATTTGGGGGATAATGGGACATGACTGTTAATGGTTATGGGGGTTTCTTTTGGGGTTATGGAAATATTCTAAAATTAGATTGTAATGATGGCTGCACAACTCTGAATATACTAAAATCCTCTTGATTGTAATTACATATATAATATTTGTGCATTTTAATATACATAAATATTTAAGACTCCTTTAACATGTAATAAAAAGAAAGCCGGAAGATTGGAGTAGATGAAAGTATAGAAAAAATATTATAATATTAGCATTACTGTATTTTAATAGTTTTTATGTGGCATAAACTATGTGGCCATCCTCAAATAATGTGCTTTGGGAGTTGTCATTATGATAATGCGGTAAAGGACTCCTGTGAAATAGCTAGGCAGGTTTGCTCTGTGAATATACAGAGCAGATAGTAAATGTTTGCCCTCAGGCTAATAAAGCCCTGAGAATTGCAAAGTGTGACACTTTCCTAGGAAGAGTTCTTAGATTGAGGGATTAGGACAAGCTTTGAAACAAAACTTAATGTATTAATTAATTAAATAATTAAATCACCTTATTGGATATAAATAATTTCTATGTAGAAAAAAAGAGATATTCCAGCGGAAGAATACATAAAACAATTTCACTGCCAGAGTAACCTTTTATAATGAGGATACGCTGGAAAATCTTATTACTTTGTCTCATTTCTACCCACTAACTACAGAACAGCACGGATGTGGTTAATTTCTTCTCTTTTAAATTCAAGAAGTATGTAATTCTTTTTTTTTTCCTCAACTTCTATTCTAGGTTTGTTGGTACATGTGCAGGTTTGTTACATGGGTAAATTGCAGGTCTCTGGGATTTGGTATACAAATGATTTTATCACTCAGGAAGTGAGCGGAGGAGAAAACAGGGAGCTTTATGACCCTCAGCCTCCTTCCACCTGCCCCACTCAGGTAGGCCCTAGTGTCTGTTGTTCCCAAATTTCTGTCCATGCGTACTCAATGTTTAGCCCCCACCTATAAGTGAAAGCATGTAGTATTTGGTTTTCTATTCCTGTGTTAATTCTTTAGGGTTAGAAGTTCCAGCTGCATCTGTATTGCCGCAAGCAAACAAACAAACAACAACAAAAAGCAAACAAACATGATTTCATTTTGTTTATGGCTGCATAGTATTTATGGTGTATATGTATCATATTTTCATATATTCAGTCCACTGTTATAGACTGTTATGTTATGGACTGTTATGATGAGCATCTATGTTGATTCCTTATCTTTGCTATTGTGAATAGTGATGAGATGAACATACGAGTGCATGTGTCTTTATAAAATGATTTATAGTTCTTTGGGTAGACACCCAGTAATGGGATTGCTTGGGTCAAATGGTAGTTCAGTAGTTCAGACACTGTGAAAAGCAGTTTGGAAATTTCTCAAACAACTTTAAAATGATTAATTTTAAGCCAAGTATGTTGATTCAAATTTATGTTTTGCTGATTTATACTTTTGGGATCTTGGGCAGATTCTGAGCCACTCTGTATAAATTCCCTGATGTAAACAATGGTGATGTTAAAGTACAACATTTTTACACTTGTTGATACTATTAAATGAGCTAACATTTGTAAAGTGCCTGGTATGTAGTGAGGGTAATATAAATATTAGCTATTATCACTATTAATAATATTATTAACTACCTTTAAAAAGTCACTCAAGTTTCTTATTGCTAAATATAAAGTACCAATCAAGGATCAGCAGGCAATTATAGTAAAAAAGATCAAGAAAGAAAAGCACCAAGATAACAAAGCAAAATAACTCATCTAAGATATAATGCGTGTAAATAGTAGAAAACAAAAGGACCCTAAAAACATTTTAATTAGCATCCTAAAAATAGGAAAAGAAAGGAAAATGCAGTTGTGTATAAGAGAAATCATATAAGAAAGATTATAATTAAAATATGATTTTGATGTTTTATCAAATAACATATAACAAACATACAGGAAGGTTGCATGTGTGAGAGATAAAATTAAGCAACTAAACCGCAATAAAAAGCTCCCAAAATAGAAAGAAAATATAATTACAAAGCATAAAGAGAAAGCAAACATAACAGAAAATTACATAAAATTAAGAAAAGATTCAGAACATTCAGCATTGGACCAATTTGCGTTCCACGGGTTAGAATAGTCTCTGAAGGTAAGAAAATCAATACAAAAGGTATTAACTATCATATGTAAAATAAAATGCACGAAAATATCAAAAAACATTTTGAAAGATAAATACTTTGATTTAGAGAAAGTAAACACTCTGTACCATATGGCATAACATGTTAAAGGTACAGTAATTAAAAATGTATGTTTTTGATATAAGGAAAGAAAAATACAATAATGGAACAGATGATTAGGTCCAGATGAAAAAGCATATATTAATGGTAAAGTGGCATGTGATAATGATGACATTAAATGAATGATTGTATGGCAGTTGGCCACACATTTTATAACAAAATTGTAGAGCTTGACTTTATAAAAAACTCAGTTGTCTAAAATTTCTAGGGGATTTAAAATTCCACAATTTTAAAAGCTATAAACAATTGGAAGAAGATAGAAATAATTTTAAAATATAATTTTAAACATACTAAGCATGTTGTAACCCAGATCTATAAAGGTAAATATTGCTATATTTTACTAAACAAATATTTAAAATATTACAAAGCAAAAGACAACAGAATCAAAATTTAAGAAGAAAGGAAAGAAAAGAGAAAATAGAAAGAGAGAAAAGTAGAAGAGGAAAGAAAGAAATAGGTAATGGGAAAGAAAAAGAGGGAAAGGGAAGGGAAGGGAAGGGAAGGGAAGGGGAGGAGACGGGAGGTGGGAGGGGAAGGGAGGGGAGGGAGGAAGGATGCACATACATATCAACTTGGATTTAAATTGGTTTTACTCTCACAACAGCTGACTCATAAGTTATGTGAAAATTAATGATCTAATAGAAATCCATTAAATACAAGAGTGAGTTTTAGTATTAGTCAAAGTAAACATTTACTTGTGAAGTATAATTTCTGCCAGGAAGAAATAGTTATGCATTTATTAATACCACTGTCTAATATTCTGCCATTTGGGATAAAACAAAAGACCTAAACTCTGAATATTATTATGTGGAGTCAATAAAAAATAATCAATAAAACAGTCTATTGGAAGTATTATCTAGTATAAGACAAGCATACAGCCTGAGAGAGAAGAAGCTTGTCTTTGGTATTAAAGAGAAAGAATATAAAGATACCATGTAAATCTCTTTTTCTTTAAAATTTCATGTAATGGCAATATGGTTTCTCCGTGCCTTTCAGGTGATTATCACTTCTGAACTTATCTGGATAAAGTATGTAATTAAAGCAAATACAGGTACTACAAATGCTACAAGGACATTCATTCAATAAACTAAACATACTGAATGCCTATTGAAACTGCAGTTCATTAGGACTAGAAAGGTACGAGAGAAGAGAAGCAAAAGCAGAAAAAGAAAGAGGAGGAGGAGGAGGTCATGGTAGCAGTGGAGAAGAAGGAAGAGGAGAAATAGAAGGAGGAAGAGGACAAGTTTCTGCTGCTTTTATCGTACAGGAAATCACAAAAGAGTAGAGGTGTAACAGCTAGGATTTATTGAGTGTATACTAAGTAGCAAGCACTATAAGAGATTATAGATGTATATCATCTTTAATTCTAAAAATGAAAAAAAAATGCCATTATATTCTTACCTGCATTTTGGAAAGGAGGAACCCAAAATTTTGTTTAAGAAAACCATATTGTGCACATAAAGGATTACATAAAAGTGAATCCACTCAAGAGACGTACATGACTAATCACAGGCACATTTTTCTAAAAATAGATACACATTATTTCATACTCCACCCAGATGGGTAAAACTTTCAATTTGATATTTAATATTTATTGCTTTACACACTCTTGTCACCAAATAACCATCGACAGGTAATGAATTCGCAGGTTCATAGCACAGGCAAATTTCAATTTCTGTATTCTATGTTCGTGCTTTCTAAATAAATCCCCACTTTTCACAGTTTTATTACTCTTATTGCTTGGATTACCACAAACTTTTAGATCATTATTTATTCAGATTTTTTTCACTTAAAATGTAGATCATTATTTCAGTAACTTTCAAAAAGTTTTGTTTTTCAGCAACACTCCCTCCTGTAAGTGCTCGTATGTGTGCATCCAGGCACACACATGCAAATACACAGATTCTTTGTTCTAACTATACATATGATCATTCTATGTTTTGCAAATTTTCTTAGCTGAAATTAATAGAAGAGCAATAAAAAAATTGGGGGACAGCACAGCGGCTCACTCTTGTAATCCCAGCACTTTGGGAGGCCAAGGTCAATGGATCACTTGAGGTCAGGAGTTCGAGACGAGCTTGGTTAACATGGTGTGGCAGGAGAATTACTTGAACCCAGGAGACAGAGGTTGCAGGGAGCCAAGATGGCGCCACTACGCTCCAGTCTGAGTGACAGAGTGAGACTTTGACTAGAAATAATAAAATAAAGTAAAATAAAATAAATCAAAGTGTTTCCAGATATGTAGATACATATAATTGTTTCTCCAACGGCTTCCAATAAATCACAGCTTTCCAATGTCCAAACTCTTGAGTAGTCAACTACTACTACTCCATAGTCAACTCATATTGACTATGGACTTATTCATGTGATTTCATTTGGTCAACATGACATTAGTAAATGTGAGGCAAGCAGAGGTGTGATATTTGCGTGCTAGTGGCTTGCTGCATAACTCTCCGAAACACAGGCTGTGAAGAAATTATGAATAAAAATATTGACAAGAAAGGTTCTTCCGTTTCAGCTGTTCTAGCTGAGCATTGTCCCTAGTCGGCCTACCATACAAATGCAATTGCAGAGTGAGCTCAAGTGAGATCAGCAGAGCCACCTGGTCAACCAGTAGAATAATGAAAAATGAAAAATTGTTCTTGTTTTAAGTCACTAAATTTTAAGGTGATTTGTTATGCAGCATCAGATGACTGAGCCACTTGTTACCTGTCTTTTATTCTGTTACTCACTAGTTCAGTAATGTTTGACAAGTCTCTCTTAAACTCTAAGATTTGTCGTCATTAAAATCAGGATGATAATAATAATGACCCACAACTGTATAGTTTCCTATTTAATCCACACCTCATTTAATCGTCATTGAAACCCTATGGGGTTATTGTCTAAATTTTTGGTCAAGGAAATTAAAGAGAAGTAAATAAATGTGTCTAAAGTCGCACACCTGTTAGAAGTAGAATTAGAGTCTGTGCTTTCAGTTATTATTCAATACAGCCTAGTTTGTGCCAATCTTTAAAAAAAAAAAAAAAAAAAAAGGGGAGTTCTTGCTCTCTCTCTCTCTCTTTCTCTTTCTTGTCAGCTTTGATATGCATTAAGTAGATTTTAAATGTGACCAGTAGTTCTTTCTGGTCAATTGTGGGATTTGTCTCTCTAGCCACCTGTATTTCTGTGGTTTTGCTAGAGGAAACTTTCTCCCCTGTAAAATCCTACGTTGCTCTATTATACTCTGGAGGGCAGTCCATCTGCTTCTGCTGGTTTACTACATAACAAGCTCTGCTTAGGAACTAAAATGACATAAATCTGGAGCTACAGATCCATGCTTGTCAGGGCCATATAATACAGCTACTGCTCAGTAATTATGTATGATAAACATCCTGATTATAATACATCTCATCCACTGAGGTGGTCGCACGCACACATAATGCTGGTTTACTGGCATAACTAGGCTATACACAGCTTTTTATTTTGCTATTTCCTGAACAGAGAGACTTTTTAAAAATCATTTTCAAGATTGTTTAAATGACAGTGCCTTGTATACTGAATGTTCCATTTACATTCAATTAAAATTTGAGGCCTCAACCTCTCCAAACTAATCTGCTCCAAATAAGTTTGCTTTATTTTCAGTCGTTTTTATTTATTTATTATTATTTTTTTATTATACTTTAAGTTCTAGGGTACATGTGCATAACGTGCAGGTTTGTTACATATGTTTACTTGTGCCATGTTGGTGTGCTGCACCCATCAACTCGTCAGCACCCATCAACTCGTCCTTTACATCAGGTATAACTCCCAATGCAATCCCTCCCCAACCCCCCTCCCCATGATAGGCCCCCATCCCC
>NW_016826568.1:995410-999486 GCF_001698545.2 Rhinopithecus bieti
TTTTGTTGTTGTTGTTGTTGTTGTTGTTGTTGTTTAGCTGTGCCCTGTCCCCAGTGGTGGAGTCTACAGAGACTGGCAGGCCTCCTTGATCTGCTTGAGCTCCACCCAGTTTGATCTTCCCAGGACTTTGTTTACCTACTTAAGCCTCAGCAATGGCGGGCGCCCCTTCCCCAGCCTCACTGCTGCCTTGCAGTTAGATCACAGACTGCTGTGCTAGCAATGAGGAAGGCTCCGTGGGCGTGCGACCCTCCCGGCCAGGTGTGGGATATAATCTCCTGGTGTGCCCGTTTGCTTAAAGTGCAGTATTGGGGTGGGAGTTACCCGATTTTCCAGGTGTTGTGTGTCTCAGTTCCCCTGGCTAGGAAAAGGGATTCCCTTCCCCTTGCGCTTCCCAGGTGAGGCGATGCCTCGCCCTGCTTCAGCTCTCGCTGTTCGGGCTGCAATAGCTGACCAGCACCGATTGTCCGGCACTCCCTAGTGAGATAAACCCAGTACCTCAGTTGAAAATGCAGAAATCACCTGTCTTCTGTGTCTTCTGTGCGCTCGCGCTTGGAGCTGTAGACTGGAGCTGTTCCTATTTGGCCATCTTACTCCACCCCCCACCAGTCCTTTATTAAGAGCCAATATTCCTTAAGCTATGCAGATTTATTATTAACAAATTATAAAATTATACTTCTATATCCTTTTATTTCTATACTTTAAGTAATTTTTCCAGCATGTTTTAGTAAGTAATATTTTATAAATCAGAGTATAATAAATCAGAACTCACAAAAGCGAACAAAATGAATTCCCATCCAATGCAACTAAATATTATATTGGTTACTTGTCCCATAGAAAAAAGACTTGGAGTGGTCAAGCCAAGAATCCAATCCCTCTGGGTATTTTACAAATTGGCAAATATTTCTTTGAACTATTTCAAGGGAAATTGATGTCTTAATGCTGCATGGTTTTATAAAATTTATGAAACAGGAGTGAAACCTTTCTTCTTTCTGGTGATACTCAACAATATGTTAAATAAAATATCAGTATTTATATGTTTAAGAATATTTGCCATTCCAGAAATATAATACTGCAGTGTCTGACTGTGATACTTAGTATTGCTGGATTTTAATAAAAGTATAGGAAAATTGAATAATTTTGAGCAATATGTAAATTTAAAGGAAATGGATAATAGCTTCTTCTGGGAAAACTAAAAGCTTAAAATCTATGTAATGAGATTTTAGTAAATATTATGTGCAAGATCTTGTCCTTCTTCTTCATATTCTCTTTACTGACTAGGAGTTAATTCCATTTGCATGCATAAGAAACCTGACTTGTTCCCTTAGAGGATTCTGCAGAACTTACATTCCAATTCGCTCTTCCTTTGCCAAGGAAGATTCACTACATCAAATTGTGATCTCTCGGAGGTCCCTAACACCAAAGGAAGAGAAGAAAGATAACATTAGAAAAAGAACCATGGGTTCTTGAAATAATACATCCATTACCCTGTTCTCCTGTCCTACCCTTAAATATGTTTCCTCACAAATATGCTTTATTTAAGATATATCTCATTCACTTATCCACCTACCTAGCTATCTTTCAGTATCTCCAAACTAATATTGTCCAGACTACTTTGACTTTTTTTTTTTTTTTTTTTTTACTTTTCCACGTACTTGAAGAAGATATAAGAGTCATTCTATAGGCAATATGTAGTTATTACCAGCACATTATGAAATGTACAATTCTAAGAATGGTTCTTACATTTTTTTCAGAACAATTTGTTTTCCAACAAATTATTCTTTCTAATATTTTTTGTAAGCATGGTTTGTTCATCAGTATACACCAAGAACAATTTAAATTAATGAAGGTATAAACATATGTACCTATGAATATGTGCATATACAAACTTACATGCATACATGTATGGGTACACACACATACATATGTGCTCATACTTTTGTTTCAGAGTCTCTTATGAGGTTCGTGGAGACGAAAAGTCCATTGATTGCTAATACTGAAACAAAGAAAAGGAAATAATGATTTTCAGATATATATTAAAATTACTGCATTGTTTCACATTACTCATAAATAATCGGTACTAGAAAAGCACATTCTTATGTGTTTCTTTTCCATTGATCATTCTCCATTTTATTTTTTGCAATTCTTTGGTACATTTAGCAGCTTATGCCAGTTTTTCCTCTGCAGTTCCTGCTTCAAGGCAAACTTTACCATGCATTATTTCTCATCCATTTGTTTATTGACTCATCTTTTAAACAGACATCGAACATATATCATACACACTTCTGTCCAATTGCTCCATATAGATATACTATATAGTTTATCATTGTCAAACCCTGCTTACTTCTCCTCCCAGGAGATTGTAGGTTGAGTGAAATTCATTGTTGGCCGAGATGAAGAGACTGACATTGAGATTATTGTAGGAAATCTCCAGGTACCCTCAGGTGAAAGATAGAAGTTAAGCACCTTCTGAAACTCTGATATATTATCCCTGGCCTCTTGCCACAAATCTATAAACGTGTTCTTCTGTATCTGTATAAAATACGTATATCTATCATACAACCAAGGAAAATAATATTGGAATAGTTTATATGACTAATTTATGGTTTTATTACAAATTATGCTACAAGTACTCCGCTTTATGTATAAAATAGGTGTTAAGATGTGTTCATTATTTAAAATAATGATAGTTAAATTTATATTTTCTCAAAAATGTCAAAACACTTTGATCCACCAAAACATTAGGAAATGTCACAAGAAACATTGTTGTGCAAAAAACATTAGACTGGACTTACAGACTCTTTTTCTCCGGGTTTCTCCTTAAACAGGTAGTGTTCATAATTTTAGTGTATCTTCTATTCAGTCCCATTGTCCGATATTTAATCACCTGTAATCTGTACTTATCTGAGCTACATGATCTTCTTTTGCCACATACACTCTCATAATTCACCACTGGAAATTCCCTGATAACCCCCTACTAATCATAAAATTCTGATAATAATGTTAATACTACCCATTAAGTTTTCTCCATTGTGTTCTATTTGTTTTGAATACCACTTCTCTTTGATTCTCATTTTCATTAATTATTGTCCTTCTTCCTAATGAAATCTCCCAGGCCTTTGACTTTTCCTAATTCTTTTGTCCTAACACTCCAGGTTCTCACCTGCTTTTCAATATATAAATTCACTTTTATTCTTTTATACATAGAATTTCATCAGAAACTAAGCCAACTAATCTTTTGCTAGTACCTTGAGTGTTTTCCAACTATGAAAATCTATATACTGATTCCTTATTTAAATAATAATAATGATGATGATGTACCAAATAAAGCTTTCCTTCCTCTCTGATATTGTCTGGCACTTAAAAAAGAAATTCACTGTAATCATGACACTTAGTGCACATTCATGTCATTTCAGTTCTGTTCCTAAATAACAATGTTCCAGTTTTGCTTGGCCTACCATTTATTAGTATGTAGTAGATTATCATGTTTAGAACAGTGGCTGCTGACTTTTTATTTTGATTTTTAAATTCAACTTCTATTTTATATACAAGGCTTACATGTACAGATTTCTTACATAGGTATATTGCACCCAGGGAGTGAGCATAGTATCCAATAGGTAGTATTTCAGCCTATACTTCTCCCACCCTCTCCCACCTTTACTAGGCAACAGTGTCTATAGTTCCCATGTTTGTGTGTAGATATGTGCTCAATGTTTAGCTCCTAATTATAAGAGAGAACAGAAAGTATTTCATTTTCTCCTACCGTGTTAATTTTCTTAGAATAATAACCTCCAGTTCCATCCATGTTGCTGCAAAGGATGTGATTTCACTTTTTTATCGCTGCATACTATTCTGTGGTAATATGTACCTCATTGTATTTGTCCAGTCTACCACTGATGGGCACCTAGGTTGATTCTTAGTCTTTGCTATCATAAATGGCATGGCAGTAAACATACAATTACATATGTCTTTTTCAGTATAGTAATCTATTTTTCTTTGGTTATATACCCAGTAATTGGATTGCTGGGTAAAACGGTGGCTCTATTTTAAGTTCTTTTTTTTTTTTTTGAGACTGAGTC